>NC_048221.1:25420894-25694739 GCF_002007445.2 Ailuropoda melanoleuca
TATGGCAGGCCACAAGGAGGAGGAAAGGCAGAAGGAGGAAAGGGGACCTTCAACTCAATCGGCAATCCCGAGCAGCTCTGTATGACTCCACTTCCCTCTCATTTACTGCAACTTTGTCACAAGTCCCACGGCCATACCTAGTGGTAGAGTTTGCTAGCAAGTGTGAGCAGTGCACCCAGCCAAGAATTGGGAGCCTTTTACTAAAGAGAAGAGAAGAGAGTGGATGTGGTGATGCAGGAGCAGTAACCTTGACCCCCTTGTCTCCCTACATTTCAGTGGGTCTGGAGCTGAATCACTTTTTTTTTTTTTTTAAGATTTTATTTATTTATTTGACAGAGATAGAGACAGCCAGCGAGAGAGGGAGCACAAGCAGGGGGAGCGGGAGAGGAAGAAGCAGGCTTCCAGTGGAGGAGCCTGATGTGGGGCTCGATCCCACAACTCCAGGATCACGCCCTGAGCCGAAGGCAGGCGCTTAACCACTGTGCCACCGAGGCGCCCCTGGAGCTGAATCACTTCTTGTTCACTTGACCGTATAATTCCTAAAAATTGGCCATGTCCATGTGGTGTGATCCCCCTCCTCTCCCTACCCCCCCAAAAAATATTATAATTAAGATTGTATTAAGCCATTAATTCTGCCTCCTCCTGAATAGAGGCACCAATTAATAAGCAATATGTGTCTCGGTTTCCCGTGAGTGGTTTCTATATCCTTAATGACAACATCCTAAATAGCATTTCTCTGCGATTCACAGGACCAAGAGGGAAAACCCAAAAGAGCCATTGTCCACGACAATGAGGATGGCACGTACGCCGTCACCTACATCCCTGACAAGACTGGACGCTATATGATTGGGGTCACCTACGGGGGGGACGACATCCCATTGTCACCCTATCGCATCCGGGCCACACAGACGGGAGATGCCAGCAAGTGCCTGGCCACAGGTGAGTGTGGGCTTTGGAGTCAGAAAGCCAGGGGCTAGCCCTTCTCTGCCACTCAGTGGCTGTGATTAGGGCAAGTTGCTCAACCACTCTCAGCTTCAGTCAGACTTAGATGGAAGATCTTTCTGAGAACATTTGAATTCAAGAAACTCTTCTGAGGATCAGAGACTGTTTCACAGGGTTATTGCAAAGATTAGATGAGGTCAGGCATGAGGAAATGCTTAGCACAGTGCCAGGCACATGGAAGCTATTATTATGTTACTTTTGAAGTGGGTGCCTTTGTTGAGATCTCAACTGTGTTGGTAGCTCCCATGAAAAGCTGCAAACGTAAGCTTTTCCTTTCATGAGTAGATGGTTTAATTAGTCAAGATTTATTCGAGAGCATTTCAGGTCAGCATTAGAGAAACGCATTCGAGGATCTAGGTTTTTCCTTAGCACTCGAGACTATGCCTACATCTCTCAGAATATCTCCAGACATAGTTGAACATCACGCTGCCTTCGGTTTCCGAGACACGACTAAGACAGTCACGGGCCCTTCCGTTTCTAAGAACAGCCCTTGTTACTCTGGTGCTATTCCAGTAGATTGCAAAACATGAATCCCCATCTCCGAAATGAAACAGATTTGCTTCTCTTTAAATTAAACATAGGTCCATCCTGGATGTGTTCTATTTCTTTCATATCTTGTTCTGAATGGAGGAAAGACTTTTGGCTTGTAGAGCGAGTTGTAAACTGCTCAACTTGGCGATTTGGGGCTCAGACATTGAGAAATTGTGAACCACTGGCCAATCCAATCCGCCACCTCCTGGGCCTGTGCTGTCTTCCAGGAACCTGCTGGCGTGATAATCCTGGGTGGGGACTTACTCCGTGCTGTCCGGCCGTTCCCTCCCTTGCTGGAGCAGAATCCTGAGCAGGATACTCTCAGCCTGGGGGCTCCTGGAAGCCACAGTTCTCTGTCTGTCGTTCAAGGCCTTCCACAGGCTGGCCCCGGGCTCCTTTCTACGACTCCCACTCTGAACAACATGTTCTTAGCACTCCCTGTTGCTTCTACATACTTCGCTTTATTTATTTATTTATTTTTTTGCCAACGTGCTTTTGGTTCACTTGTCTGCACTCCCTGATGTGCGGCTCCTATGTAAAGGGTGCCCCCAGTCAGAGACTGGTCATGGTTCGGAAACAGGGGTGATACGTCTCCCCTAGCCAGGAGTACCTGTCCTTCAGAATTCAGCCATTCCCCTTTTCTCAAAAAGCCCTCTGCCAATGTGGCAACGCTGGGATATAAGTTTCTAGCACTTTCTTTATAGAGATGTGCTACGAGATACATCTCTGAAGCACGGCTGATGATTTTTTCTGTAACTGAGTGTTTCCACAGCACATCGAGCTGTCATTCTTGGTGCCTGGCCTGCAAACGTCTGCCTGTTAGATTATGAACATCTCAACAGCGGAGACTGTGTTTGGTTCACTCTTGTGTGTACCTGGCCCTCAGGGAAACGCCCACTGTATGTTTGCATAGGGACGTTGACCATGATCCTCAGACCCTTGAATCCCAGCAAGCCGGGTCCGTCATGGACTTGACATTCAGAGCTTGTTTCCCGAGCAATGGCCGGAGCGCTGCTGGGGGCAGCACCTTCCCCCGCTGATGTCCGGGACAGCTCCGCACGTGGCGGCCGTCGCAGGTCTGGCATCGACAGAGGCAGCCCGCACCAACCCGTGCTTCGTTCTGCAGCTTCCAGGGCAGTTGGCCATGGCTGGAGTTTCCACTCTCTTCTCCTAAACTCTTCTCCAGGTCCTGGAATTGCCTCCACTGTGAAAACCGGCGAGGAAGTGGGCTTTGTGGTGGATGCCAAGACCGCTGGGAAAGGGAAGGTGACCTGCACAGTTCTGACCCCCGACGGCACCGAGGCTGAGGCCGACGTCATCGAGAATGAGGATGGCACTTACGACATCTTCTACACAGCTGCCAAGCCAGGCACCTATGTCATCTACGTGCGCTTTGGTGGCGTCGATATCCCCAACAGCCCCTTCACCGTTATGGTAAGGAAGATGCCTTCCCTCGAGCGCTCTGCTATGACAGAAACCGTAACAGCTGTCATCTGTTAAATCCTGGCTAGGACAGCCCCTTCCACTTTTTTTTTTTCTTTAAAAATTTTTTCTCAAGCAGTCATGACCTTGTAGAGTCCTAGAATAATCTCTAGAAATCCAGAGGCTCTTGGCTGTTAGAGGTTGTTAAGGAGTCTTACTGGCCCCTGAAGTATCCATCAGGCTAAGGGTCTTAGGCAATGTCCTGGCTAAAACCCAGTTCAGAAAGATACACTCAGGCAAAAAAGTGCGTGTAAGTTAGACACCACAATTTTTTATTCTGCTGGCTCTTCCTCCTTCCTCCTCCCTCATCTCCACGGCCTGGAGGAGAGAGGCTCCTGATGCTGTTCTGTCTGGAGACTTGACTCGTGTCCCAGGACACAAAGTGCCTCTAGTTTTGTTTTGGAAAGATTCAGATTTTGCACAGGCCTGGGAAATGGCATGTGTTTTGAGTAGGAACACGTGGAAGAAAGGGACTCCACCGTGGGCCAGAATGGCACGGCCCCTTAGTTTTCAACAAGTGACTCTCGGACCCTCCTCTGATTATGAAGGTTCTTCAATTAGGAGAAGATTAGAAACCTCATCTGACCCTTAAAACCAAGCATTGTTGGCCCTTCTGCAGGAGAGGTGTAAGAACAAGGCTCAGACTCAAGGTCACTGAGGCCGGCGTGCCTCCTCTGGACAGCCACCGAGTGCCCCTTACGCGGCATCCTTTGATGCCATGGGCAGCAGCCGGGCTTGACCACAAAGTCCTTAGGCCTCAGTGACCTAGCCCTACGCACAGCCTGCAAAGCCCCTTCTAATGACTTCTCTCACCTTATGCAGCAACAGAGAAGGGTCTCAGTTCCAAACAGAAGCCCGTGCCTCCCTTCCAAGCAGTCTGTTATCCATTGTAGCTTTTTTCCCCCTTTCCGTAGATGTTTGTTTATCTATAAACATTCTGCCAGAGATCTGGAGTCTCCTTTTTGTCTCAAGGATGTCAACTTTGACACTGTTCATTTGGGAGTGTTTTTCTCCTTCAGGGCAGAAAGAAATGCAGCTAGAGAGTTTCTGTCGTTCTTACTTTACCGAGAAGAATCCCAGTTGTAGTTTTAAGAATCTGTTTTAGTCTATAGCAGGTTTTATGGGGTTGATGAGAATAGGGCAGCATGGAAGAGCAGCCCCTGGGCAGAGATCCTGGCTTTGCTGGTGCAATGAGCTAAGGATGGGTTCAGAGCATCCGAGTGAGAAAAGTCAGTGAGGAAATACCAAGGGCCATGTTAGCTGCTGAGTCTGCTGAGACCTGAAGTGGGGGCCCACAGACTCATTGGGAATGATGTCCCCTGAGCCCTGGGTTACTAAGATACGTTGTGCAGACACACTGCCCCCTAACCACTACTGAAGGCCGAAAAGGAGGGGGGTTACCCATAGGACCTGGTTTGGGTCTTTACTCTCCCATTCCAAGCTATCTCCAGCTTTACCTAAACAGACTTTTTCTGCACGTGGATTCCCTGCCTCCCTCTACAGACTTGTGGCCAAAGGGACATGAACACCCAGTACTGCCTTCAGAGCTCATGTCTCAAGGAGTCCCAGCAGGCTGGGTCAGCTAAATGTATCGTGCAGCCACTGTCTAGGAGCCTATCTGCTCATCCCCGTTGACAAGGCTTGGTTCAGAGGCCATGGAGTGGCCATCGAAAGATCTTCCGACCGGTCTGTCCCTGCACAGCACCACTGTGAGAGAGCCCTAGGAGGCAGGGATAGGGCTGTTCCAAATGGCGAAGCCCACAAAACTGCCTTTCTAAGTGATGCCCCCTTTCTGAGATGTTAACTACACAAAAAGGAGTAAAGCAGGCATGTTGGCCTTCCTCCAAGTGGAAGGGCCTTCCAATTCTTGTTCATTATGGTAGAAGAGGGGGATCCCTCCCTTATCAGGTCGATTGAATCAGGAACATGAAGTCTGTGGTTTTTTTTTTTTAATGGATTTATAAAGACTTTTAAAGCATTAATACCATAGACACATATCAAATACCAGGAGACCACTTTCCCACTTCCATGTGCAGAAGTGACTGGTGTCCCTTTTTCCCTGTTGGCACAACAAACCCATTGGCTTTATGCACGGGATCGCTTCCTACCCAGGCCTTGCAACTCGTCTCTGTCCCTCCGAGTATCATAGGTACCCTTCCCCATTCATTCATCAGACTTGGTGCCTTTTTCAGGTGTTCAGGTTTGCTTAATTAACAGACTCCCTGGGAGATGGACATTTGAGGCACCTCCAGGTTCTCTCTTTGTGGTCACAAATAGCCTGAGTAAAATCCTTGCACCTATCACTTAGCTCTGGACTCTCCGGCTAACATTTCTATAGGCCCGCTTCCTAGAAGTGGGGTCGCAGGATCAAAGGGCATGTGGGTTTGACATTTTTGAAGGAAGGATGCCAGCCTGCTCTCCACAAGGGGAGGAAGATTGTAGGCTCCCGCTAGAGTGAGTGGACCCTGTTGTACGAGCTGGAGCAGATGGGGAGCAAAAAGCCCTCGGGTTGTAGGACCTACTAAAGTAGCAGTGTCCCTTCCATGTGATTCCCAACTAATCTCCGTTTGCCACCGACCAGGCCACGGATGGGGAAGCCGAGGCTGTGGAGGAGGCACCGGTAAATGCATGTTCCCCCGGATTCAGGCCCTGGGTACACTATTTTTTTTTTTCCTTTTGGCATTTCTGTGTTTACTCAGCCTTCATTTCAGAAAAGCTACAGCCTGCTTCTGGGAATTGCTTAAGCCCTCTGGGTGTCCTGGTCATTGGTCTGCCCCCCATTGATCGGTCCGTCACAGTGATCCCTGCTTCCTCTGTAATGAGACCCACCCATGTCATCGTATGCGCTCCACGAATCTCCAGCCGTCCTGTCTGTGATCACGCTCGGTGTCGTTTGTCTCCGCGGTTCAGAGAAACACGGACTGTCCTCAGCCCTCCTGCTGACTCTCACCACCGCCACTTGTGCAGCTGGCTTCCGTTCGGGGGAAAGCCGCCCGCTGCTACTTTCTGCCACTTAAAACGCACCTTCTTTTCCAGGCCACAAGCAACTAAACCTTTGCAGGCGGAGCCTCTTGGGACTCACAGACATTGCTGTCCCTCCCTTTTCCACTGTCCCACGAGCGCTGCTGGGAATTCCGCAAGCAGAGTGCCTGGTGATGGTTAGCAGTTGGTCAGCGTGACTGCTCCAGTCCTTCAGGCTCTGCTCTGGCCCTGGGGCCCATTAGTCAAAGGCCATCCTGCATGGGTGGCAGCCACATCCCCAGATCCCGGCTGCACTAGCTTGCAGAATTCCCAGCGGCTCTGCCCTCTGTTGCTTCATCTTCCCATGCTGTTGTCCGCTTTACCCAGTGACGACTGCTTCCTGTTTTCAGGTGACTGAAGAAGCCTATGTCCCCGTGAGTGACATGAACGGCCTGGGGTTCAAGCCTTTCGACTTGGTCATTCCATTCGCGGTCAGGAAAGGAGAAATCACCGGTAAGCACGGTCGTGAAAGCCGCCTTGTTCTCCCTGGATTGCACTAGCTTTCTGGAACAGTGCCCGGGAGGTGGTTCCACCTGTCCCCGGCGCCTGGCATCCATGAGCCCCCGAGATAGCAGAATGTTCACTGTATATATGTGCATCTTGGAAGGGGGTGGTTCATTTCTGACTTGTGTTACATCCTAGGGAAGGCCGGGGATTCTCTCCAGGTTAAGAACTGCTGTGTTTAGATACCTCTTGACTATCAAGATTCCTGTCCCGCCTCTTATCCTGCCTTGTCTTATTCTCGCACCTTTTCAGAGGTGACATTGACACCGAAGTCTCGTACAAGATTTCCTCTCTCCCAGCCTCCTCTCAATGCTCACTTCTCTTTGAGCTGACACTCTGCTAAGGCAGTGGCCTCGTGGTCTTTTCTAGTCTAGTTTGAGCTTCTCACTTGTCCATATTAAAGTAGAAAACTCTTTACTTGAGTTGCCTGCTGTATTTTGTGGAAGGAAAAGGGAGCAAAATAAAGGCCAAACGTGGCTCTGTTTTCCTGCTGTGGATCTTCGATGCTTTCGGCAGCAGTGAGTATTCTTGGATCTGAAGGCCACCTGTGCCTTTGCACTCAGCGTCTCTGGGGGAAGTCCCCGGGGGCTCATCGCCCTGTCTCCCTGTGCCCCAACAGGAGAGGTCCACATGCCTTCTGGGAAGACGGCCACACCTGAGATTGTGGACAACAAGGACGGCACGGTCACTGTCAGATATGCCCCCACTGAGGTCGGGCTGCATGAGATGCACATCAAATACATGGGCAGCCACATCCCTGGTGAGTCAGGCTCCGCACCTGGGGCAGCGCGCCCTGCAGGATGGTGAGGCTCGGGCCTGAACATCTGGGAGGTTTGCACAGACACTCAGCCAGCTGCTGGGTGGGAAACAGTTCTCGGTGGCAGGATCGGGAATGTAGGGTGGGTGTCCCTATGAAACCAAACAGCCTGTGACCCCAGCAGATCCAGCTACTTTCCAGAAGGGACGATGCAGCAAAGCATCCTGGGTTACAGTTCAGGCCCTCAGGTCCATGATTGTTTGTCTTTTTCCCTATGCCGAGCGTGGCCAAAGGGTGCTCTGGGAGAAAAGTGTGAGGCGCACCGAGGGACTTTCCAGCCTGGCCTGCAGAGCCCTGGGTGGTGTGGAGCTTTGGGGCGGGAGGACAGAACAAGCTGCCTTATGTTCACACTGACCTTGACAAGGAAATTCAGCTCAGATTTCATGTCTATCAACCAGCACAGTGTTATTCTTTAAAAAAAAAATTGTTTAAATAGTTTTCTGTTTTTTAATTTAAGATTTTGAGTAGGCAACGTATCCACATGGTTTATAAAAACGATATGGGGAAAGGTTTCGTTCCTGCCCATATCACCCACCTGACCTCTCCTTGAACTTGACTGCTGTTAATTTTTTATGTTGGATTTCGGAATATTTTTAAGACTGTACAACAAATGGGAAATACAGATTCTTAAGCCCGCTCCCATTCATACATTAATAGTGGTATACTCTGCACATCGTTCTGGGCTTGTCCTTTTCAGTCTGACGGTGTATCCAGGAGAGCTTTGCATGTCTGAACGACACAGCGGGTTCCTGGTGTCGCACTCTTTGGGTGAATGTGGTATATCCCACCATTTCCCCTATTGGAGGACATTTAGGGTCTTCCCTGCCTTTTGCTGTCATTAGTCAGGCTGCAGTGAATAGCCTTCATAGCCATCATCTCACACTAGCCAAGCTATAGCTGTGAGATTTAGTTCCCAGGGCAGGCATCATGGCCACAGGTAAACACAGCTATCATTTTGATAGATCTTGCCAAACTGCCTTTCAGTGGGGCTCCCCTAATTCACACGCCCACCAGCAAAGTAGATGAACACTTGCTTTTCCACCAGTTTTTGGATCTTTGCAAGACAGTTAAAAAACACAGTATCTCAGTGTTGCTTTGTTCATATTTCTCTTGTGAATGAGATTGAGCAACTTTCTCTATGTTTAAGTACTATTTGTATTTCTTTTTCTGTGAACTGAGCGCTTGTTTCCATGGCCAGGTTTTTCTATAGGGTTATTGGCCTTTGTCATATCAGTTTCTGAGAGCAAATTAAACATTGGAGAGATTAGCCCTTTGTGATAGAAGTTGCAAATATTTCTCCCCGTTTCATGTTTGCTGTAGTTTATGCATATATGCATGCATAATATTTGTTTAAAGCAAAAATATATTATCTGCTTTTATCTAAATATTCTAAAGATGCAGATACAGAGAAAGTAAAAATGTCTTTCTCCTCTTTCCCTTTTACTTCCACTGCTGGGGTGTGTGTCTTTTCAGATGTTTTTCTCTGTGCCTATAATTTTGTTTTTTTTCTTCAAAGATGTCTGATAATGGTACTAATATTATATAGCAACTTGTTTTTTTCTCTTTTTAATGTNTCTCTCTCTTTGTTGAACTGTTCCCTGAGTTCATCCCCTTTTTTTTTTTTTTTTTTTTTTTTTTGAGGGAGAGGGCATGTGCATGCGAGCAGGCAAGCAAGGGGGGAGGGGCAGAGGGAGAGGGAGAGAATCTCAGGCTCCACGCGCAACGTAGAGCCCGACACAGGGCTCGATCTCCCGACTCTGAGATCGTGACCTTAGCTGAAATCAAGAGTCAGACACTTTAACTGACTGAGCCACCCAGGCGCCCCCTCCCTCGTTATTTTTAATGACCTGCTGGTGGACCAGTGTTTAACCAGCCCCCTATTGTTGGACACTGGAGTCTTTTCCTGAATTGGATCTGAGAACTGTGGAAATGGAAGTCCTTGCACAGGGCTGGGAGTGGGGTGGGGAGAAAGGACCACTGTGGGGTGGATGACTAGCAGCCTCATTGCGCCTTACACTTTGAAAGGTGCTGCAAATGGCCCTCCCAGAAGACCTCTCCAGCTGTGTTCCCGCCAGTAGTGAGTCATTTCTTCACGTGGTCAGCTCTTTCGTCCCTCATTGTTTAGGTTGAGCTGCACAGTCCTGCTTGAGCCCCTTCTCGTCTGGAGCAACCCTGGGGATTGTTTTTCTTGTGCAGTGCGAGTAGACCCATTGGGTATCCCAGCATGGTCAGCTCTCCTGGAGTCTCCTTTCGATTTCTGCCCTTGCGTCGGAGACACCGCCCCTACCTGCTGGTAGGGGAACGTTAAGACCCTGGGTGTCCAAGGGATGCATTCCCCCTCAATGCGTCCCCCTCGATTTTGTCTCTCTCAACCCAGAAAGCCCGCTCCAGTTCTATGTGAACTACCCGAACAGTGGGAGCGTTTCTGCATACGGTCCGGGCCTGGTGTACGGAGTGGCCAACAAAACCGCCACCTTCACCATTGTCACCGAGGATGCAGGAGAAGGTACCGTGTGGTTCATGTGGGCTGTGTGCTTCCGGCCGTCTGTTTGGGCAGTTGAGCGGACACAGTTCCAGAGCAGCTTTTACAAATAAGACTGCTGAATGATAGCAATTGTCTTTTCTTTTCTCATAAATCTCTTCTGTAGAGCTTCTCTGTCTTCACCCAAAGCAGAACTTTTGAAGTCCTTTGTGTTCTGATCGAAATCAGGTCGATGCTGTGAGATGTTTTGTGTGACTTGCCTGAAATATAAGCGTGCTTTTTGGTAGATAATGTTTAGCTTTTGTTCTTTTTTGCACGTCTATCTATGTCTAGAGGACTATATGAGTTACTGCCCATTCCAGATAAAGCTCTATGCTTATTCCCTTATCATGGAAGGAGATTTCTAAGTTTGTGGTCCTTTTTTAAAGATTTTAAGTAATCACACCCAACATGGAGCTCAAACTCACAACCCCAAGATCAAGAGTCACTCTACTGACTGAGCCAGCCAGTGCTCCTAAATTTGTGGTTCCAATGGGATTTTCATGGTGGCATCCAGTGCCCCACCAGCAGGGACAGTCTGTGTGTGACCCTCCCGTATGTGTGATTGGCGTGCTGGGTCCCTTTCACGTCCCCATCTATCCTGAAGAATAGAGAGAACTTCAGGGTCGCTTGTAGTGAAGAATTCAGTGGGCAGATTTACAGTGTAAATTACTTTGTTCTGACGTGCCCCTTGCCCGGGGCTCATGAGGCATGTATCAGTCTATTGTTCCTGGCATTGGGACTGCCCTGGATGAGGTGTGATCTCTGTTGAAACAAGGAAACATTCTCTCCCTAAAGTCTCTCTCTCCTTCCTTCCATCCACAGGTGGCCTCGACTTGGCTATTGAGGGGCCCTCCAAGGCCGAAATCAGCTGCATTGACAACAAAGATGGGACGTGCACGGTGACCTATCTGCCCACCCTGCCAGGTGACTACAGCATCCTGGTCAAGTACAACGACAAGCACATCCCTGGCAGCCCCTTCACAGCCAAGATTACAGGTAGGGTTACCTGGCTTGTCGGGGGAGGGGCAAGGGCTTCCTAGGGGAGGTATGGCTGCCCCGACAGCCTCTCTCCCCATCAGACCAGTGGCAGCAGGGTAGGCATCTAAGTGTAGGATTCACGCAGACTCCCTGGGGAGGAATTGAGGTGCAAAGTCAACCTTGGACCAGCCTGATTCCTCCCTTAGCTGGTAATCCAAGGGAAAGCAAGCTGTACCATTCAGAGGGCCCTCGTTTTGTGCCAGTCTGACCACAGCATGCCAATAGCAGGCCCTCAGATGGAGGGATTCAGATAGTATATGAATTATGTGAATACATGAACTCAAAGATGCCCTTCAGCATCACAGTTAGATAGATTTCTTCTCCATTTTCGGATGGAAAAACTGACGCTGGGAGAGAGAGTGGTTCAGCCAAATTCATACATGGGTATTCGGGGACTCAGATCCAGGTTATCTGATTCAGAGCCCACATTCCTAATGTCTGTTGTGCTCGCTGTGTTCATATCATGCTATCAGTAGGTTATAAAGCAAGGTTTGAAAGGCGAGGTTCTTGTCCCTGAGGAGTTCAGACCTGTCTGGGAAGCAGTCAGCCGCCCTGTGTGGCACATGAGCAGTGTGCACCTGAGGGAATGCCCAAGGCAGGCAGGTGACAGGTGCCTCTGGCCAGCAAAGACTCCTTTAAAAAGTGGTCTGAGAAGACTCAGGTCTCCTGCCAGTTCCCAGTCTTCCCTTTCACCAGACAAAATTAGCCAGCACTGGTCGTTGGTTAGGTCTGCTCATAGTCCCAGGCGGGCTTTGTCCCTTAACTTGGAGTAATTCATTCTCACGTGCTCCTCTGTAAGTGCATGTGGCCTGAGGGCTTCAGAGAGCCTGGGAGACCACGTGTCACAGGAGCTGCATGGTGGGGGGGATGTTTCCCAGACGATAGCAAACGGTGCTCTCAGGTGAAGCTAGGCTCTGCCGCCGACTTCCTGCTTGACATCAGCGAGACGGACCTGAGCACGCTGACGGCCAGCATCAAGGCGCCGTCAGGCCGCGATGAGCCCTGTCTCCTCAAGAGGCTTCCCAACAACCACATCGGTGAGCCCGGGGTTGCCTTCCTGGCTGGAGCTGGGTGGGAGGTGGGCGTGCCCCCAGTTCTGCGCTGGGGACCCGGTCGCACATTAGGGCACCATGTGAGCCACCTCCTGGGTCGCACATGGTAAGTCTGAGTGCGTTTCTGCATTGCCACGTTGGCCATTCTCTTGGACGTTCTGGGCTGCTGGAAAGTCAGGGAGGAAGTCCTTTTTGCGTTCCTGCAAGTGTGTCTCCGTCCCACTTCCTCCCCTTCATCCTGCCCCCCCCCACCTTACAAATGCCGTCTGTGCTCCGTTGCAGGGATCTCCTTCATCCCCCGGGAGGTGGGTGAACACCTGGTCAGCATCAAGAAGAACGGCAGCCACGTGGCCAACAGCCCTGTGTCCATCATGGTGGTCCAGTCCGAGATTGGGGATGCGCGCAGAGCCAAAGTCTATGGCCGGGGTCTGTCGGAGGGCCGGACATTCGAGATGTCTGAATTCATCGTGGACACAAGGGATGCAGGTGTGTGGAGTTGCTCTTGGGGAAAGGCTTGCGGGAATGGTCGCCTTTTTGCTCAGGCTGCTTTGTCTTTTCATCCTACCACCTCCCCTTTCTTTCTGAGCATCCTTCAAGCTGTAGGTGCTTGTACCTGCTCTAGCATTTAGGCTCCATGACCCCCAGGGACGTAGGTATCATCTGCATTTCTAAATAAACCGGGGCGTTTAGGAGTGAACATTCTGTCTTCTCCTGGCATTTGAATCCAGAGCCAAAAAAGCTAGTCACAGATCTCTCTCTCATGATGTGTCCTCCCACTATCATCTGCCACTTTCCGGGACCTCCTGGGCTCATCCCAAGCAAAGGAGGTTGGGCCAGCTGGCCAGGATCATGTCAGCTGAGCTGTGCTTTCGTGGAAATGTTCAATCTCTTCCTGGTTCCTCTTTAAAATGGTTTGAATTGGGTTGGGCCTCTTCAGACTATCCCAGATGACAGTATCTTCGTCTTCTGCCTTCTTGAGTCATAGCCATATCGGTGGCTTCCTGACGAAGTCACAGTCCCAGGGAAGAGAGCTAGAGAATCTCTGATCCTGGTGGGCTGATGCCCCCTGTTGATTCTTCAGGTTGTTAAAACTTGGGATCTGCTCCCTTCATGGTTCCCTGGTTGGACATCGGAGGTGCCTGGGGGCGGTTTAAAAATTCAGTCTCAGACCTGCCACTCATGATTAACACGTGCCGTTCTTGGAAGCGTGTGGCCAGAGTGTCTTCCCCAGCGGGTGCTGTAGGATAGCCACTCGGTGGGATAGTAATAGATAGCCTTGAGAAAATAATTCTGTGGTCAAACCACACCCAGCAGGTGTTTTCACTACAGGATTTCTCAGAGCCTTTCACCTGCTCCTCTGCCTGGCGTGCTCTGATAGGGGCTGCCTGCCATTTCTGTCTTTCTGCTGTCTGGAAATAACAGTTTGAATTTCCGTCCTTTCTGACTACATTGAGCTCCCCCGCCCCAGTGAGTTGTGGTACCATCAGCCCCGGGCTACCGTGTTGCAGGTTACGGTGGCATATCCTTGGCAGTGGAAGGTCCCAGCAAAGTGGACATCCAGACGGAGGACCTGGAAGATGGCACCTGCAAGGTCTCCTACTTCCCCACGGTGCCTGGCATTTACATTGTCTCCACCAAGTTCGCTGACGAGCATGTACCTGGTGCGTCCGGCCCCCTCCGCCCTCCCCGTGTGATGCTTGGGTTTTCTGTCGATGCTGTGCCTCAGCCTCTGGGCTGCTCATGAGGGCCTTCTCGGTTCTTGCAGGGAGCCCGTTTACCGTGAAGATCAGCGGGGAGGGGAGAGTCAAGGAGAGCATCACCCGTACCAGCCGGGCTCCGTCTGTGGCCACTGTCGGGAGCATCTGTGACCTGAACCTGAAAATCCCAGGTGAGCATGAGGAGTTTAGGGGTCAGGACAGGGAGCACCATTGGAAACCATGTCTGGGCATGGCCTAGGACATACTAAGTGTTCTGTGGGTAACTATTTGTAAGTAAGTGATGTATGTATGTATTTATATTTTTCATACTATTTTCACAGAGCCCCATCCAAGAAAAAAAGTATCTGTTTACCTGCTACCTTTTTCTTCTTCCAAATGAAAATAGCATTATTGTGTTCCGTGGCGGGGAAGATAGAGAAGCTTTTAGATTTGAATTTATTATCTGTTGAATAGAGTGTCATGTGAGTGAGAGAATCGGCCCCACGGACGCCAGTATTTGGAAGTAGTTCGGAAGTGTCAGCCTAATGGCATCCTTCCAATATTCAGTTCATCTTTTCTATCCCTACAGTGGGAATGGAGACTGGGTAGGTGGGCCACATCCAGCCTTTTGGCCGTGCATGGTGTAAACAGAGACTTCGGTCTGTCTGAATGTGGCCCAGGTTCCTTCTGGAGAGCTGTCTCTGGGGCGCCTGGGTGGCTCAGTCGGTTAAGCGTCTGCCTTTGGCTCAGGTCATGATCCCTGATCCCTCGATCCCATGATCGAGCCTCATGTCGGGCTCCCTGCTCAGTGGGGAGTCTGCTTCTCCCTCTCCTTCAGCCTCTCCCCTTCACTCGTTCTCTCTCTCTGTTAAACAAACAGCTAGCCGTCCTAACTATAAATACAGGTTTTGAGGGTGCAGAAGCTGCCACACGCTGTGTCGTTGCACAGATTCCGTGGGGACGGAAAAGCGAAATAGTCTTCTGATGACGCTTGGGTTGTGATCTGGAGGGGGGGCCGCTTCTCCTCCACCACTTTCCCCCTCTTTTCCAACATGTCCCGCGTCTACCTACCCGGCCTCCTCCGCAGTCCCCAGTGGCTTCTTCCTGTGTGCGTGCACCGCTGGTCACGTGAGAATGCGGGGAAAGCCTCGTTACTGCGGTGTCCAGACAGAAGCACTTATTAAAAAGAGCTGATGCATTGTGATCATGAAAAGTTTGGGTGTTTCAAATCGGGGAAAGGAAGTGTCGCCTCCTCTCCCATCAGCCAGGGATGTGGTGGTTCACAGGTGGGGCACAGAGCTGGCCCCTGTTTGCCTCCAGCCTCATGAACATGCGGGGCCTCATTCAGATCACACTCATGCACTCACCTCTCACACACTGTATTGCGGGCCTCTTTCCACGTCAAAAATGATACTTCCACATCGTATTTTTTTAAAGGATTTTGTCCATTTAGTTATTTGAAAGAGAGAGAGAGAGAGCAAGTGGGAGGAGGAGCAGAGGGAGAGGGACAAGTAGACTCCATGCTGAGCGTGGAGCCTGACGCAGGGCTTCATCTCCCGACCCTGAGATCATGACCTTAGCCGAAATCAAGAGTCGGACATTTAACCATCTAAGCCATGTAGGCGCCCCTCCACATCATATTTTTAATGACTTCCTAAGATTCCATTCCATGTCCTGATGCACCGTCCTTCACTGCATAGTCTCAATCCCTGTACACTCATTTCCATCCCTGGATTCCAGCGGCCGGTGCTCCGTGACATTCTCCACCGTGTGCCCAGGCTGTCTGCACGTCGGATGGACGCCCCAGGGTGGGATGGCAGGGCTGCTGTGGTTCGAATGCTGCCCCACCTTGGCAGACCACCCTCGTGATAAAGGATCCATGCCCGTTTCTCCATTTCCCCACCAGCCCGGGGCACTGTGTTTCATTCCCACTTTGACCAATCCAACGGAAAAATATGGTGTCCAGTTTTCAGTTTCATTTCTCGGGTCACTAGTGACATGGGCTGTGTTTTCATCTGTTTTTCTTTCCTTATTTTGCAAGTTCTCTATGTCCTGAGGACTAGCAGGTCAGTTTCTCTTTCTCTAAAGTCTGTCTGGCTCTTGGCTCCTCCTTGCTCTGATCAGGTACTTCTTGGTGCCAGCTGACTCTGGGTGAGTCATCCCCCCTCACCTACGTGAGCCTCTCCGTCAGAATGGAGGACGGCTCGTCAGCTTCCAGATGTCCTCTGGACCCAGACCATGTGGGGCGACCCTCTCCTCAACGGCCCTTCCTTTCTCTGTCCTCAGGGCTCAAAGTCATGGCTGCCCCGCCCAGATGGTGTAGGGCTGGCGAGTGCAGCTTCATGTGGCTCTAGGTGATGGCATTACGTGGTCACCCAGCATGCGGTGCGCCTGTCTCCACCACGACAGTGCAGGCACGGTCACTGGCATGGCATGAGCGCCTCGGGCAGCAGACGTGGTCTGCGTCCTGGTGTCAGTGACCGGAAGCGTCACCTTTCTGAAAGCATGGCCTCTGGTATTTGACTCGCTCGAAGCTTTGCTCACGCATGGTTTCCCTTTGCCGTTGTGACCAACATGGGTTCACTTTTTCTCTAAATGCATTTTGGCTTGTTGCCTTAAAGAAATGCCAAGGCTTCTGGAAAGTGCGGGGTGATGGTTCTTGAATTTTCTGCCCTTACCTGCCTATGGAAAAGAGCCCCTGTATGCATAGTAGATGGGCACGTGCCACCTTCGGCTTAGAAACATCTGAGCTATTGTAGTTCTTATGTACCTGCTGTCACCACCAACTCCAGGCTCTGGTTTGAAACTGCCGTGCGGAATTAGTGCCAGCCAGGAAGACTGTAAAAGTATACAGTGGGGCAAAGTGTCACTGTCCCTAGAATGTTCCCTGCACTGGGCGGCTGGAGGGACCCTGGTGTCTCCATGGTGGCCATAGCCACCCACGGTTTGAGGGACACAGGAGGGTAGACATCCCGCCTGAATGGGAGAAAGCTGAGCACCCCACACCCCCCGGGCTGCACCCGCCTTGCCCTCTGCTGCTTGTCCTGCATGGCATGCTCTGCCTTGGTCCCTCACCCTAACCCTGCTTTCTTCCCCCCAAACTCCCGCCGCCTTTCAGAAATTGACAGCAGTGACATGTCGGCCCACGTCACCAGCCCCTCTGGCCGCGTCACCGAGGCAGAGATCGTGTCCGTGGGGAAGAACTCGCACTGTGTCCGCTTTGTGCCCCAGGAGATGGGCGTTCACACAGTCAGTGTCAAGTACCGCGGCCAGCATGTGACCGGCAGCCCCTTCCAGTTCACCGTGGGGCCTCTGGGCGAGGGGGGCGCCCACAAGGTCCGCGCGGGAGGCCCCGGCCTGGAGAGAGGAGAAGCAGGGGTTCCAGGTGAGCATGCGGGTGGGCTTCTTACTTGAGAAGAACACGAGGAGCCTGGCGGTGTGAGCAGCCCACGTTCTTCACCCCGTTCCAGAGAAAGACTCTCGGTGTGTGTGATTCTGGTGGTGGTACTGAGGGGCATTCTTTAAAACAAGGCTTCTGTGGCTACACGTGTTTAGGAATTGCTCACTTACCCAAAGCTAAACAAGTTTCTTACTGAGGGACCCCTCAGAGCCTCTAATGACCGTGTGTGTGAGCATCTAAGAGGGGCGCAGACTAATGAAGCTCTTTGCAGAGCTGCCTGCATCGCTGACATTCGGTGGAACACACTAGAATTCTAGAAAACCAATTGTAGTGGTGGTTGCTGCTGGGAAGATCTGTAGGGGCAAAACCGAGCATTCTCATCTTTTTCTGCCTCTGTCGGGTGTGTTCAGAGATGCCGGATTTCCCATGAGCTTCATGTTCTCATGGGTGATGATTTAAAAACATCGGTGATGCCCGCCCTTGGGGCTCTGCTTGGGGTTAAAGAGGAAAGGGAGCAGACATAACCCAGCATCATGCGTGTGAGCAAGAAGAGAGCCTGTCCCAGCCTTGGTCACTAACCAGAGGTTTCTCTGCTTCAGCCGAATTCAGCATCTGGACCCGGGAGGCAGGCGCTGGCGGCTTGTCTATTGCCGTCGAGGGCCCCAGTAAGGCCGAGATTACGTTCGATGACCATAAAAATGGATCGTGCGGGGTGTCTTACATTGCCCAGGAGCCTGGTATGTAATCATGGGCCACCTAAGGATGTGTTCCTTGTTGGGGGATGCTTAGGTTGTAGGGAACGGAAGCCTGGCAAGCTAGCTCGAGTGAAAGAGTTTATCTGTATGGGTGTGTGGGCGTGCCCCCTGGAAACCATACGGCAGGAAATCCAGTCAGGCCTCAAGGGGGCAGGAAGTCTGGTTCTCTGGTCCTTCTCTGTTGGCCTGTCTGCTTCATGCTTTCATTCAGCCCTGTTACTCTGCCCACTGACCAGCCTGCCCACCCTTGGCTGCTGTGGCAGCTCTAGAACAGTGGCCTTGGCATCTGAGCTCCCTCGAGCAGCAGCTCTTGACCTTTTGTGGGCCATGGACTCTTTGGGGCACCTGGCAAAGCCTATAGGGAAAACTGTTCTCGGGTTAATGTTTTGAAACATATAAAATAAAATGCATTGGGGGCGCCTGGGTGGCTCAGTTGTCAAGCGTCAGCCTTCGGCTCAGGGCGTGATCCCGATGTTCTGGGATCAAGCCCCGCATCGGGTTCCTCCGTGGGGAGCCTGGTTCTTCCTCTCCCACTCCCCCTGCTTGTGTTCCCTCTCTCACTGACTGTCTCTCTCTCTGTCAGATAAATTAATAAAATCTTTAAAAAAAAACACATTGGATTATAAAGGAAATCAGTTATATTAAAATGTAGTTATCAAATTCTTTAAGGGAATGTGTAACATAATAACATATGCACATTTTCCTGAACATTAAGTCATAGGATTTGGTGATGGTCTGTTAACTACCTTAATTGCAAAGTAGTGGTGAGTGTAAAATTACAAGGTATGTATAAAACTGTAAAGTGACATGAAGATATCTGTGATCTTTGGTGGTGATAGTCACGAGTACTTCTAATGTGTACTTCTAGTGTTTCTTGTTGGCATTTCTAAAGAAAGGAAATGCTAGATTTTGGCCTAAAGTTAGTGAAAGTAAAGATATAATTTTTTTTCCCGTTTAAGTTTCCTGAGTCTTCTGAGTTCTATACACAGGCCCTTAGGGAGGCCCTGTGGACCCAGGTTAAGAATCTGGACCCTTGGGGTGCCTGGATGGCTCAGTCTGTTAAGTGTCTGCCTTCAGCTCAGGTCATGATCCCAGGGTCCTGGGATCGAGCCCCGCATCAGGCTCCTTGCTCAGCAGAGTCTCCTTCTCCCTCTCCCTCTGCCCCTCCCCCACTTGTGCACGTGTGTGCGTGCTCTCTCTCTCTCTCTCTCTCTCAAATAAATAAAATCTTTAGTAAAAAAAAAAAGAAGGAAAAGCATCTCAGCCCTTGCCCAACTAAGGGAATCATATTGGCTCAAACTCAGCTGTCATCCACCCTCAACCAACCAACCAGCCATGGCCATCAGGGAGGCAGGGGCTCTTGGACGGCATTTCAGTCCTAGGAAGGAAGCCAGAGGCCGCTCTGGAACCACCTTCCCAGAATCTCTGAAATGATGGGACTTTCCTCTCCCCCCAGGTAACTACGAGGTGTCTATCAAGTTCAACGATGAGCACATCCCCGATAGTCCTTACCTGGTGCCGGTCATCGCGCCCTCCGACGACGCCCGGCGCCTCACTGTTATGAGCCTTCAGGTGAGACGCAAGGAAGCATCCATCTCATTGGCCACAGGCCGACCAGTGAAGCCCTGGACCCTTGAGGCCGTTTCAATCCTCCCTTCAGTGCCAAGGGCCCCATCCCAGTGTGACCACAGATGCTGCCAGCTGTAGAGAACCTTTCCCTGAGAGTCACCCCCCCACCACGTATAGGACAGGAGATACTTGGGGCAAGGGGAAACAGAGCCACAGTCAACAAAACACCACAACATTTGAGAACAAGTTTGTTGTTTAAATATTTATTCAAGAGAAACAAAGGAGGCCTGTTAATAATTGGTTAAGGGGTAAGGAGGGTTTTCAAACACCACGAACACCAGACCAACAGTCCGGTGACGTTCTGCCTGCTGTTGCAGGCTTCCTTTCCCTCCAGAAAGTCAGCTACGATTGATTTTATTATGATGATTTATTTATAAATGTGCAAGGCACTACGTAAGGACTTTATCAGTATTGCCTCATTAAATCCTTGCAAGAGCCTGGTGGGTAGGTTTCTCCTGACCCCATTTTTAAAGATGGAAAAACTGAGGTATGGAGAGATTGTGGCTACCAGAAAACCAGCTAGTGTGAGGCAGAGTGAGGGTCTCTGTGGCTCCAGAACCCGTGGTCTTAACCGTGGCCTCCTTAATCCCCGCCCTGGCACTGTAGCATGTGGTGACATAGTCCAACCTATTGGGATGCCAGGCAATGCAACTTCTCGCCTGTCTTCGACAGGCTATCGAATTCCAGGTTGCATCAGAGCCTGCAGCCAAACTAAGAACCACTGTAGGGATGCCTTTGGGTCTGTGCTCGGGACACTGAAAAGTAATTAGGTGTCTGAATCAGGAGTAGCAGTTTGGTTGCAGTATTAACACCGGAATCCCCAGATCTGATTTCTGATTAATGGGATTTCTAAGTAGCCTTCAGCTGCCGCCCTCCCCCGCCCCCATTCTTGAAAATACTTGGATGAGAACCCAATCCTGGATCTCAGGTTGGTGATCTCATTGGCTCTAACTCCACGCAATTGGTTCACACTTGACATTCGGACCATACCCTGAGGACACTTGGTACTGCCGGTGGTGCCAGACATCAGGGAACCCAGACAGAACCCAAAGCAGAATCACCGTCCGCAGATTGAAGAGGCCTCAGGTGGAGAGTACCAAGGGTGCCCACTGGTCGCTGTGGTGTAGATGTTTTTCTTGTGTTTCATTTAAAGGCTTCTTAACAGAAGTTCCTTATGTGGCCGACTTAACTAAAACCTGTGGAGGGAGATAAACCCAGCATTTGTTGAGGGCAAAGGGCTGCCTTCCTGCATCTCGAAGATTTCTTTCAGATCTTCTGAGGCGTTTATCTCCCTCTTGAGGATTTAGCGGCAAGCGGATTCAGGTAATGTAAATGGGTCTGTCCCCAAAAAACCTAGTTTGGAGAAATCCTCTCCAGAAGGCTTTTCTGTAGAGTCCTCGCATCACAGTTGGGTCGTAAATATTTGAGTAAGTGTGCAGCAGGCTTTGTCTCCATCAAGCTTTTGTAACTAGCGGCTCCAGGAGGAGGGGCGAGCGTCAGCTTTGTCCCGTTTTTCCCCAGGTCACTTGGTGCTGAGTGATATGTAATTTATTTATTGGAGGTTTGCTGGAGGCCTGCACACCAACATCTGGTGTTGGTTAGGAAAAGAGAGGCCTGTATTGTTTTGTCTTGCTTTTAAGACCTTTTAGAAAATTGAAGTCGGCTGGCATTTTGTGGAGGAGGGGATGGTGGGATGGGGAGATCTGGCGATCAGAGATCACTGAATTTTGTGTGCAGTCCTCTCTCTCCAGTCTGTAACCTCTAGCGCAGCATAGTGGAATAGAATGTTCCACAACAATGGAACTATCTCCCATCTCCTCTGTGCAATATGGTAGCCACTGGCCACATGTGGCTCTTGAGCCCTTGAAATGTTGCTGGTGTAACTGAGGAACTAAATCTTTAATTATTTAATTTAATTTAATTTAATTGATTTAAATTTTAAAAAATACAGTCCCCTGGGCTAGTGACTACCAAATTAGGCAGTACAGCTTTAGTGCCTTGCTACCGAGATGTGGTCCTGGGACTAGCAGCCTCACCATTGCCTGGGAAGTTACTAGAATCCTAGAATTCCAGGCTCCCCCACCCTCAGACCTGCTGGATCAGAATCTGCATTTCAAGATCCCCCACGTCCTTCGATTGCACATTGAGGTATCATCGCACAGTGAGGTATCATTGCACATTGAGGTATCATCTGTCCAATCAAGTTTACCACAAAACTGCTTAGTTGTAAAATTTTGTGGTTCAGGACTGGCTGATATTTTAAAATATCTTAAGCATTTAAACCTCAAATCCCTTCCTCCTGGGAGAGGCTGTAGTTTCGAGGGCAGAATGTGGAGGGTGAAACTGATCCAGTGAAGAGTGAAAGCTAGCCTTCTTTTTGTTGGGTGGGGTTTTTTTGTTGTTGTTTTTTGGGTGTTTTTTTTTTTTTTTTTGGTGGGGGGTGGGGACAGAGAGTGCGATGCAGACAATCTCTAAATGCATATTAATATTTAACAGTAAGCTGACCTCTGTGAGCCTTTCTGTGTATGGACCAGGCCCTGTGCTGAGTGCTTGGAATGCATTACTTCGTTTCATCCTCTTATAGCAGCTCTCTGGGGTAGATTCGGTTATTATGCCCATTTTACAGATGAGGAGACTGAGACTCAAAGGTTGAACAACTTACTTACATAGCTGGGAAATGGTAGTCACCCCCAGTCCTGCTGAGTCTTCACCGTGTATAGTCCTTTACGAGTTTATTGAAAGTCATCTCCATTCCTACCCTTGAGACAAAAAATAGCAATGATATAAAACTTTGTTCATGTTGGTGAGTACATGGTTTTTTCAGTTGCCGGGTTCCTCTTAAGAGAGGGCCCTTCCTTTTTTGACCTGGAAGACACTATGTTTTCTGGCTGTCCAGGTCTTGTTTGGAATATGGAAATGAGAGTTCTGTTGGCCAGGATGCCTAAGTCTCCAAATCCAGTAACCATCTTTTCCAGCCTGAACCAAGGTGCTAGACGCCGCTGATGTATGTCTCTGCTGTCTTATATTTAAAGCCAGAAGTGTGGAAGAAGGCGCTTGCTCTTCTGTTGTCAGCATAAACATTCTGGGCCTTTTTGCATGACCACTGTCCCCTGGAGTCCTGGGTCGGGTCGGTGTGTGCCACGGAGCAGGAACACCAAGGGCCGTAACCTGTTTAATGTATTAAATTCCCAGGAATCGGGATTAAAAGTTAACCAGCCAGCCTCCTTTGCTATAAGGTTGAATGGGGCAAAAGGCAAGATCGATGCAAAGGTGCACAGCCCCTCCGGAGCCGTGGAGGAGTGCCACGTGTCTGAGCTGGAGCCAGGTAAGCCGGAGGCGGGTGGGCAGGCCCCAGCCTCTGCGCCTCCCGGAGGGACGTTCCCACAGGTGCTTGTCCCTGCAGAGGGCTGGTAGGCCGCCCCGACGCCCGCCAGCCTTCAGATTCCCTTCTGCTGCTCTTGCCAGGCACTGCGTACCAATTAGGCATAAACATTTGCCAGGGACTGGGAGACACTTTGGGATATAGCTGTCCTTTTCTTTTCTTTTTCTTTTCTTTTCTTTTTTTTTTTTTAAACAAATACTGCTTTATTTTCTGTTGTTTTTCAGATTCCGTTCCTATTATTCATTGTGATTTTTTTTTCTCCTAGTTTCACAAAATCTTACAGATTTTTATTATGTTGTTGACCTTATGACATGAATAAGTACTCTTTGACCTCATTTTACTCTGAGGGAAAAGTCGATTGATGTTCTTCCATAAACTTCAAAGAATCTGGGGTTCTAGTATGCTTACTAGTGTAAGATTTTCCTGCCCGCTCCCTTGACATACGTAATTCTGTGACGTCTATCAACTTCAATGAGCCGTTTTGCCAGTGAACATTTATTAAGTGTGAGAGACTTGGCAGGACGGTAAGGCTAAGGAAGGCGTGATGCCTGCCCTCAAAGAGGAGCTCAGAGTGGAGTGGGGACCTGGCCGGAAGCCTGCAGTACTCTGGGGGGGACCCCAGGTGGTCACCAATACCCCAGGGGAACCGAGAACCAAATGATAAAGGAGCAGGAGAGAAAAGTAGTTTCTGCCTTGGTGAGGCCCGGAGGGCTTCTCAGAGGAAGCCACATTGACTGTGAGCCCTGATGCATAAGGAAGGGCCCTGTGATCACTGCCCTTATCGGGCATTTGCTTGCTGTGTGTCCTGCAATGAGTACAGCAAAGGTAGACATCTTGGGGGGTAGAGCAGGTGGTCTGCATCCCAGGTGGGAGGGCTTCAAGGGGGAAGAGATGGCTGGGGGGTACATGACGGGTGGATATTCTTGGTGTTGTCAGTGGACAGATTGCCGCGTGCCAGAACCCAGACACACTGAAAAACCTGGCCATTGCCCTGGGGGGCAGTTGCTAGCTTAGAGCTTAATACAGAAGCATTAATGCCAGTTGGAGCCATTCCTTTTCCCTTCAAGGGGCCAAGTAGAGAAACTTTGTGAGAAGTGAGCTTTTCATAAAGAAAGTGTTCTCCCAGGGGTGCCTGGATGGCTCAGTCAGTTAAGCTCAGGTCATGATCCCAGGGTCCTGGGATCAAGCCCCGGGTGGGGCTCCCTGCTCAGCGGGGAGTCTGCTTCTTCCTCTCCCTCTGTCTCTCCCCCTGCACACTCTCTCTCTCTCTCGAATAAATAAAAAATCGTAAAAAAGAAAAAAAAGAGGGGTGCCTGGGTGGCTCAGTCGTTGGGCATCTGCCTTCGGCTCAGGGCGTGATCCCGGTGTTATGGGATCGAGCCCCGCATCAGGCTCCTCCGCTGGGAGCCTGCTTCTTCCTCTCCTGCTCCCCCTGCTTGTGGTCCCTCTCTCGCTGGCTGTCTCTCTGTCAAATAAATAAATAAAATCTTAAAAAAAAAAAAGAAAAGAAAAAAGAAATTGTTCTCCCAAGGCAGACACCACAGAGGATGAAACCTAGAATTTGAGATTTGGATGCATTTTCCAAAGGGTTGACAAAGGACACATAAATAGGCCCGTCTGGCTTTGAAGTCCAACATACTGGGTGCCAGGCTTCCAGTAGAGCTATGGTCCTTAGTAATGATTTAAAATTCACCATCTCAGGCTGGCCTCCCATCCTTTGTCATCCCCTCGCTCGGTGGTGTCCACGTACTCAGCTTTACCCTGTACTTTGCTCACTTTCCTAGACAAGTACGCCGTGCGCTTCATCCCCCACGAGAACGGCATCCACATGATCGACGTCAAGTTCAACGGGAGCCACGTGGTTGGAAGCCCCTTCAAAGTGCGCGTCGGGGAGCCCGGACAGGCAGGGAACCCCGCCCTGGTGTCCGCCTATGGTGCCGGGCTTGAGGGGGGCACCACAGGTAACCCATGACCTCCCGCTCTCATCTTTAACTCTGCCCGCCCCAGGGGCTCAGCCAGGGGGAGCTGTCCAGGCTTCGGGAAGCCTTCTCTGTGTTCTCCCAGGGAAGCTGCAATGATGGACACTTTGGAGCTCTTGATCTCCAGAGTTGTTTGGGGACATGTGGTTTGACCCGTGCTAAGTCTGGAGCAAGGGCTTGATGACCGTGTTCTCACACCCCATTACTGTTTGCTCTGCTTCCCCTGTCTTCCTTGGCCAAGTGCCTTGACTTCAGGGCCAGGACACTGATCGTGAAGGAATACGGCGCCTTGCCTGTGCTTGTGAGGGTTTCTTTGCCTGCAGAGGATTCAGTGTGTGTGAGCTGCCTCCTGGGAGGCCTCCTGCCCCTCGGTTCTTTCAGCGGTCATGGGCTCACAGAAACAACCTTGAATCGGCAGTAGGACCTGTCACGGTCTGCCTCCTCCTTTTAGTTTCTGGTCCTCAGGGAGGAGGAGAAAAGATGGTGGCAAAGAATTCTAGAACTTTTTGGACTCCTTACAATTTGTTTTTAGTCTTTGCCATGGATGGGACACATTTGATTGTGAAGGAGGCATAACTAACTGGCTCCGTCTCCTTGCTTCTTCCTCCCTCTGTCTAGACCCAGGAGGGAACACCACCAATGGTTCAGGGGAGGACCTCCGACTGCCTGTGTCTGGCATCCTCACGCATGGTCGCTTAGCTGGTTGGTTTGTTAAAGAGGTAGACATGTAGTTTGGCTTTTATTGTACAGAAGTAATCTTGGTGCACGTGCTGTCATACAGCGTTTTTCACTTGGCATCTTAAAGAACTTGTGTCAAAAGACAGATCTATGCCCCTTGTAATGGCTGCAGTTAGTGTTGATCCCGTGAGCTCGAGGCGGGCCTTGGGTGGGTCACTGGTATGGAGAGTGCCAGCATGGGGAGCTGGTCCACTCAGACTTCTCTGCAGGGCATGTCCATAGACATGGACGCACTGGGACCTGGTTTGCACTGGGTGTTACCTTGGGCCTTTGGAAGGTCCCGGCTTGAGTCCCTTGTGTGTGGGCACATTCTACTCTAGTCTCCCCCTGATACGGTGAGTTGGACAGAGCAGACCCGCCTTGCATGGGCAAGGAGATGAGTGGCTGCGGTTACTGGGCATCCAGCCCTAGGGAGCCAGTGTCCTAAGTGGCCCGAGGGGCCCTGCCCAGGTGCAGGAGTCACTGACAGGCCGGCATGCCACCCCAAGCTCTGGTCATAGCAGTGGCCTCAGCAGAACCACCCAGAGGGGTGGTGTAAGTGCTTCTGGACTCCTGAGGTCCGTCCAGTCTGGCTCCACACTGAACTGTGGGCCAGCAGCTTGCCCTTTATAACAGGCATGGTAACACTTCACCCTATGCCATTCCATTTCACAGATGAAGAAAGTGAGGCTCAGAAAGGGTGAGTCACTCCCTAAGCTTACTTAGCTGGGAGGGCGCAGAACCAGGAGTCAGTCCAGGTCCATGACCTCAAAGCCTGTACCCTTAACCCCGGAGTTTTGCTGCCTCCCTCAGTGGCTGGGTCACCCAGAGGTAGTGACTGCACCCCTGGCCGACTCTGTGGGGTATCCTAAACCAGGACCCCTGTTGTCTCAGCTGCCTGGAATTGTCCCCAGGCAGTACGGTAGGCATTTGGTCCCTGGCAAGCCACCCACCATTAAAGACCACATGGGGTCCTCCGGGCATTCAGAGGCACGCACACCTTGGTCCGGGTCCTGCAGCAGCCACTGAGGTCTCCTGCAGCTGCCAGCAGCCACCTTACCCTCCTGCTGGGTCACACCAGCTGCGTTCGGGGCGTCTCGTGCTTCCTCTTGGCTATTCGCGTGCCTTCTCAGGAGCTTGGGTTTCAGGCTGTGCTTTGCAAGAGCTGGATGCCAGTGAGAGAAGGAGCCAGTCTTACAGGGAGACTCCCAGCCAGGAGGGAGAGGTACAGAGCACGCCTGTTTCAAAGCCTGTGTAAATATTGCTCTTGTCAAGGGGAAGGCGTCTTGTTTTTCTAGTGCTCCCGCTCCCAAGCCTTTTCCCAAATATCCATCCCAAGATCACACAGCTGCAGTGTGCCTGGAATGAAAAGGTGTCTGTGCTTGGCTGCTGGAGGGCCTGGCATCCTGACCTGCAGAGTAACTCAAACTTGCCCGTGTTTTTATGGGTGGGCTTGCTGTATCTCTTGGCTTGAGCTTTAAATGGTCCATTTTGCAGGTTTTGGAGCAGGGGAATGTGGAGAATTTGGGGTGGGACTGTCTGCTTCCCCGGGAATTGAGAGGTCGGGCGTTAGACCAGGGGGTTCTCGACGCTCTGGATCAGAAGAGCAGTCTTCCTGATAAAGTGCTCTAAGAACCCCAGTGTGCACGAGGTGGGACAGAAGAGCCTCTTGCTCTCCCCTGCCCCCTCGCCCACCTTCACGCTGGAGTAGGGCTGCAGGAGACGTGCATTAACCGCACAGGAGCTCAGCTGCGCGCAAACAGTGCGGCAGGGGAAGACTGGCTTGCCCAGAGACGTCTGGGGTATTGTGTTGGTTCGAGCTGCAAGCAGTAGGCAGAGGGACTCCTGCACGTGCATTTTATGTCTCTTCACTTCTCTCAGGCAAGTGCCTGAGCGCCGCACTGGTCAGATCTTGTGTTTAAATCCCAGTCCTGCCATTCCCCAGCTGGGTGACTTGGCGCAAAGGATTTGACCTCACCAGGCCTCCACTTCCTTCCTGTAAAATGGGAAGAATAAGGGAGCCCGCCTGATAGGCTGTTCCAGGTAGCTCTTGCCCTATTATTCCTTACTTCCCTTTCCCCACCTCATCTCCCCTGGCTCTCCAGGCCCTCACAGCCAGGATTCACGGATCTTGATCTTTCAGGAGAAGGGAGCAACTTGTTAAAATGGGTTGGGCTTCTTTCCACTACAGCGGGGTCTTTTCATCTTCACTTTAAAAATATCTTTCCTTATCGTCGCCTTGCAGCTACTTCCTGGAAATGCCGTCCCTTGTCGTGCACCAGCCCTCCCTTGCCCTCACAGCCTCGCTCTTGGCTGCACAGTTTAGAAATAAGGTTGAGATAATTGGGGGGGAGGGGGTGTTGGCTGGGACAGGAGCCTCAGGAGCTTCCAGAAGCAGCTGGGTTGTGTTTGGGGGTTGCATGATAGCAGCGCCTTTGTTTTATTGATAGCCAGAACAATAATTCTTTCTCTGGCCTAGAAGCTATAATTAAACCGAAATAGTTCCCAGCTGGGGCGGCATCCAGGGCTCCGAAAGAAAACACTGCCCTGCACAAGGCTGCTGTGCCCGGGATGGCCCGTAGAGGGCACTGTAGTGGCCTCCCTCACGGACCACCTTATCCCCCTCTGGACTGGAAATGGGCCTGAAGGGGTGGAGGCTTTTGCGGGGCATTGGGCTCAGGTGGGAATGCACCACGGTCATTGGTCGGCCCAGCTTTGCTTCCATCGCAAGGCAGGATGTCCGTGCAGGAGCCCCTGTGGGCCAGGCAAGAGGCTCCGGAGGCACACAGAATTGTCCGGACCCCAGTTCCCTAGTTTGTAGCGCTGACTGGCAAACGCCCGAGCCTCCCTGAGCCTCTGTCATTTGTTAAACAGGAATCACTGGGCGCGTAACAGGATGCTTACTGTGGGATGTGGAGCCTGAGCGTGCGAGAGTGGCTCAGTTAGCAGGGGCCGCTGTGTTGGCCCTGTTCTTGTTGCTGGTGTTCATGGCAGAGTGGGGGGCGGGCAGATTCTAGCAGCTGCCCCGGTCTTCAGCGTGGTGTCTGGGGCAAGGAGCCTGTGGGGGAGGAAGAAGATGCTAGGCCTGCTTGGCTTCTCCAGGTGCACTCGGGAAAAAGGAAAGGTCAGAGGGGCCCACGCCCCCCCGCACTGATGCAGGGCTGAGCCCCCAGCAGCTGAAACAGCATTTCAGGCTGACAGTGAAGACGAAGACTCAGGCTTCTTGCTGTCGGCCACCGCGCCTGCTCAGAGGCAAGAACAGGGTGTCCTGGCCTTTGGTGCTGGTGGGCGAAATGTCAGCCACACTCTTGCCTCCGCCTTGGAAAGAGAGTTACTGCCCCCAGGGCCCGAGGCCCTCTGTGCCAGCAGCTCAGAGCTAGTATTGGTGGATTCGCCTGTCACCAAGGCCACCCCTCTGGAGGGGAACCTGTGTGTCCTCCCGCCATTGCTTCAGTGCCCTTGGGAAAGCTCCCCAAACCACACACCCCCATTCCTCCAAACCAATATGACATTCCCTCTTCTTTCTCCCAGGTATCCAGTCTGAATTTTTCATCAACACCACCCGAGCAGGGCCAGGGACATTATCCGTCACCATTGAAGGCCCGTCCAAAGTTAAAATGGATTGCCAGGAAACCCCAGAAGGGTACAAAGTTATGTACACCCCCATGGCTCCTGGAAACTACCTGATTGGCGTCAAATATGGTGGGCCCAACCACATTGTGGGCAGTCCATTCAAGGCCAAAGTGACAGGTAACAACTAAACAGCTTTGAAGTTATTCTTTTTCCTGTGGAACATGTCACATTACCAACAGAGTTACACAACACTAGAAACTGTGGGTCATTTTAGATATGTTGGAGTGTAGAAATGGAAAAATCGTATTTTCTTTTTTTAACGGAAAAGAAAAAAATTTTTGAAATCTTACATATTTGTTTAGATCAGGACCTGAAAAATCCCTTTATTTCTAAACTTCACTTTTAAAATAATCAAAAGGTTTTATTACATTTATAAAAATGTGCCTCCTTCCGAACACTAGACAAAATACCAGTCAAAACCACCTCACAGCCCACGGCCCAAGGTAATCACCATAAATACAGTGGTAAATCCCTTCCACATGTCTCTGCTTGGTTCACTGTTCTATGAGTAGAATAGCTTCATAGCAGAAGAATTAAAAGATTCAGATAGAAAAATCATCCTCTCGCATGCAGAGAGAACCATTTTTGTTATTTTGTTATATGTTCTCCCCAACATATAACCTTGTTTTTACACTGTTTATACATAAGAGTATTTTATATCAATGGAAAGAGGTAAATTCTACAGGGTGGCAGGAGGTTATGTGGGAGGGGTTTCCAGGCTTTGTCATTTCCCCACTGTGGGTTGGGACCCAGGGGTGTGGAAGACATTATGGGGGTGAGATGGGGATATGGGAATGTTTAGATCAGGTATTGGGGATACGAGGCGGGGATGTGGTAGCTTTGCGATCCAGCTGTTGAGGTGCACGGACTGTCCTAGAGCTTCCGCCCTCTTCTAGCTGAGAGGACCCACTGGCTCTGGCCATTCACTCCTCCCTCCCCTTCCTTCCATCTTCTAGGCCAGCGTCTGGTCAGCCCTGGCTCAGCCAATGAGACCTCGTCCATTCTGGTGGAGTCCGTGACCAGGTCGTCCACAGAGACCTGCTTTAGTGCCATCCCCAAGGCGTCCTCAGACGCCAGCAAGGTGACCTCCAAGGGGGCAGGGCTCTCAAAGGCCTTCGTGGGCCAGAAGAGCTCCTTCTTGGTGGACTGCAGCAAAGCTGGTAGGTAGCCTGCTCCTGCTCGAGGGTCAGGGTGGAGGCGTGCTGAGCACCCTCTGCTAACTTCAGTCTCCCCTGCAGCGCCCACCTCCCTTGTGCAGCCCAGACACCTGCAAGTAACCTTGTTCATTACCCCATTCTCCTGCACTTCATATTTTCAAATGATTTTCCTCTCTTTTGCCTCTTGATTCTTTCAAATGCCCTCAAGGTAGACAAGAAAGGTGGCATTATCCCCGTTACAGATGGGCAAATTGAATCAGTAACCCGGCCCCTTCTCTGCCAGTAATTGCTTTAATTGCAGTTTTGACTTGGGTATCTATTTGGGTGTCAGTGGTTAGTCGCGTAGGTTCTGGCATCTGGCACATCTGGGCTGTAAACCTGGCTCCGCTACTTCTCCCTGCCCCCCCGCTCCCTCCCTCTCTCCCTTCAGTCCTTCCTTCCTTCCTTCCGCAAACTTAGCCGTGTGATCTTGGGAAAGTTACTAAATCTTTTTCTAAAAGTCAGTTTCTTGTTCTCTAAAATGGGAATAACAAAGTCACCTCCCGTAAGTTTCTGTTGAGAATAAATGAGACAAGAGTAACCATCACTTACGTAACTCTTGCTGCGAGCTAAGGGCTTCACATATAACTTCTATAAACCTCACAGCAAGCCCATGGGCTAGGTGCTAGCGTCATCTCCTGTTTACAGATGGGCAAGCTAAGGCAGAGAGAGGTAAAATTCCATATCCAAGGTTACCCAGCTAGAAAGTGGCAGGCAGGAATTTGAACCCTCGCCACCGGGCTCTGAGTCTCTGCTTATAATTGCCATGCCGTCCCACCTCTCAAAGGTCCCAGCGTCATTGTAGAATCTCAACAGACAATAGTTGGTGTATTTCCTTGGCTCCCATTTCCCCTTCCCTTCCTCTGCCTTCCATGATGCATCCTGACAGAGTAACCACCTTTCTTTGCCTCCCAGGTTCCAACATGCTGTTGATTGGTGTCCATGGGCCAACCACCCCCTGTGAAGAGGTCTCCATGAAGCACATGGGCAACCAGCAATACAACGTCACATACATCGTCAAGGAGAAGGGAGATTATGTTCTGGCCGTGAAGTGGGGAGAGGAGCACATCCCCGGCAGTCCCTTCCACGTCACAGTGCCTTAAAACGGTTCTCGTCCAATCCTGGGAGGAGTTCTGGTGGTTGCTTTTGTTGCTTGTTTGTAACTTGTTTTATACAAAGTTTTCCTCCAGGCTGTTTATGGGTCTGAAACCCCATCCCGAAAACATTGCCGTTCTAAAGTGCCTTGAGAAATAAGTCCTAGACTCAACTCTTTAGGGACACACTGGGGACTCTTAAGAAATGCACACTCATGCAATGGGCTGAGAAGATTTTCATGCACACTTGGTTCAGATCCGACCTCTTGCAGATCACCCCCTGCAGACAGACCAAGGTCACTCGCAAGACTGACATTTCTAAAGAATGAAATTGACTAGCCCGTTCATGAAACAAGACTGGCAGGGAGGGACAGGGCAAAGAGGCGACCTAGTTTAGGCTGTCATTTAGAAAAGAAGATGACTTAAAACCAGCTTCTTCTTTCCAGCACCCTATCACATAAAAGGCTCTCAGGCAGACACCATTGTTTCAACACTACTCATCTCCACACCCCCGCCCGCTCCGTGGCCTTTTTACACATCTCAAAGGGCAGCCAGTATATGGTGGCAGACTGGCCTCAGTGCTTCCTGGTGCCTCTGCCTCGTTCTGCTGAGTATTTCCCTGCAAAGTTGTAACATGTGCCCATTTTGGCAGCCATGTTTTGCTTTTGTCTTTAAAGGCCATTCAAGTCTGTGGGTCCGAGGAAATTCTGTAGCAAGCAGCCCCCTCCTGCCAAAGATCCCCCCCTTTTTTTTAACCACCGCGAGCCTTTGTTCTTAACACACTCCAGCCATTTGTCAGTCTTTGATGAGTCTTGCCAACACGTTCGAAGTGACCACAGGTGGGTCACTGTGTAAGCGCCCTCGTCTGCAGAGGCCTGTCACGGGACAGACCACTCCACACCCACCTCCAATCAGCCATGGGATCACTTCTGAAAAATAATCATAGATAGGAGAGAATGGAACTCCTGCTGACCTTTGGCCCCAAAGTCAGGGCACTGTGGAGGCAGTGGGAAGGACAGCAGCAGCTCCTGGTGGTCTGTCATGAGGCAGAAATAATGAGAGCTACATAGCCGATGGCGGCTCTATATGCATTTGGCCCTGTGTTATCTGAGGCTTTTTGGAAAGTAACGTGCAGGTGCAAAATTCCAAAAATGGGTATAAGGCATTTTGCACCCCTTTCTGCAGACCTGAGCTGGCTCTGGAATAAAGGTAAAGCATTCGCAGACCCTGCCTGACTTCAGGGCCCGGGTGTGTGGGGTGTGGTCTGGGCAGGCAGACCTTTTTGATTTGCTGCTCCGTCCTGAGGAAGGGGCTGCTGTTGTCACGAGTGCCTCCATGGGTGGGACAGGGAGTGAGGTAGGGGACCATCCCCNCAAAAGGGGGGGGGGGGGGGGGGGGGGCAGGTGTTGGCAATAGCCCCCCTCTTAGAAACCGGAGCAGCCTGAAGCCTAATGTGAAAGGGCCATGGGTTTTGTAAACTGGGACGTGGAAGCAAAACTGGAATCAAATGCCGACTGTAAATTGTATCCTATAACTTATTAAATGTTTGCTCCGTCAAGCTCCCTTGGCGTCCTTGGAGGGTGTTGTTTCTGAATAAATGGTTCGAGTCTCTGACCGGCTTTCCCTACCCCTGGCTGAAAGGACACAGATTAGCAACTTGTTCTGACCATGAGCCTGGCCTCATTTGCAGGGGGATGGCTTGCTTTCCTGTGAGCCCCGCGGGGGGGGTATCATCAGGAGAGGCCAAGCAGCCAGACAGGCTGGGCCTGGCGGTGAAGGCACTGGGGACGGGGCACACGGGCCGGGACAGCAACACAACCTTGAGGAGAGAAAGCCTTTTTCCCGATGACAGGAGAAACTGTCATTTTAGGGAGTTTACTCCAACAAGAAGCTATGTCACCTGTCGTCCCAATTGCCCTTGGACCACAGGGTCCGTGTGTGGGACTCATCTCCCTCCCCTGCTCCTGCCTTCCGCTAGGAAGAGCTTGTGCTTCAAGTGTGTGACGTGTGTGACGCACGCTTGGGATGCCTGCCCCTCCCCTCCTGCTACCCTCTAGCGCTCCCGGGTCACCACTTTGCAGTGTTGATACCAACTCAGGTGTTGAATGGACATGTCACTTGGGGCAGACGCCAGGCCCTGGCCTTTCTGTCCCCAGAGTGGAGGCACCTCCCTGGTTATACCTCTGTGGGAGTGCACCAGGAGCCCCCAGATGAGCCCCAGGAAGTCCCTGCTGGGCCCCTAGCCCTCCACTGGGGGTGAGGGGTGGAGGGAAAGTCAGGGAAGGAAGACTGGATCCTTGTGTGTGTTTCTTCCTGGCACCTCCTTGTTGATCAGAATGGAGGCTTGTTTACCTCTGAGAGGTGGGAGGCAGGGAGGTTTTCCGTTGCCCCCCATCCTGGAGGGAGCCCCCTTATCTGTGGGTCTGTGCCAGCAATGACTATTCCTGGACTCCACAAGGGGTTGGTGGGCTTGGGGGCTGTCCAGGCTCTGCCCAGTGATGTGACCTTGCCCACAGAGGAGCCGCGGGGCGCAGGCACTGGTTCTGATCCCAGGAAGACTGGCTGGTTTCTGTTGGGGAGGCAGCATTTCCGTGTTCACAGCTGGACTTGGGCATCAGGTAGAGCTGGGACCTGGGCTTGGCCGGTCAGGGGCGGTGTGGCCTTGGGGAGGTGGCTTCCCCTCAGACCATGCCTCTCTCAGGGTGGCCGTGAGGATTACTTGAAATACCACGGAGAGCTGGGTGTCTTGGCCACTGCTGTCTGTCACCAACATCCTGCAAGGGTGACATTCCTCACACAAGGTGGCACCTGGGGCTGCCCTGGTGGGCCCCGGCCTGTGGCATCACACACGACCCAGGTGAATCTGCGCCTCTCTGGGGGTCAATGGCTCGAGCCACAGGGCAGCTCTTCTCTGCACCTGGACTTGCTGCCACGGGAACGGGCTGTTGTTGGTGCAAACACCCCAGTGACTTTGAAACCCGACCTGAACGGGTACCAGGCCCTTTCCTGCCAGGGGCTGACTGGGCCCATCACTCTAGGGGCCAACAGAGGTTGAAACAGCCAGTGCTGACAGCTGACCTGCAGAGATCCTCGACCCAAGAGGCCCTGTTCCCTTCCAAGCCCTGATGCCTGCCTCTCCCTGGTCCAGCCGCCTCCTGCAGCCCACGGAAGCCCTCCTCAGCAGTGCCACCCAGAAGGAAACATCCATTAACAAGTCTGTTTCCAATGCACTGAGAGCCTGGTGGGCCCTTGACCACACGTCCAGTCTTCAGACTTGAAGAGGGCCTTGAAAGTCACATCTTGATGAATTTGGTGTAAAATAAGTCAGGCACTAGGGATTTAATTTCCCCTAAAAGTGGCACCGCCTTAAAAATTAGCCGAATAAACGTAAATGGCCACGTGAGTGATCCTTGTCACCACCACCCCCAGATTTGTATTTTAAAATGGGGAACAAGCTCATCAATCCAAGTGCTCTGGGCTTAATGCTCCGTCTGATGGAAGCAAGGTCTAGGAAAGGAATGGAATCTTTTCAAGTCCCCATTAACTTGGAGGGGGGAGGGGCTTTGTAATCAGGATATCCCACTAATGAAAACTCTCCCCGAAACACGTCTTGTTGAGCTAATTATTTTTTTCTCCTCACAATAGCAAATCATAACTCAAAGAGGATGAAAAATGTTACATGGCTCAAAGCAAGCCTGAATTCGGATTTTTCCCCTCTGGCTTTGTCCTAAGGATGCTGACCAAACACACGGGTGGGAGGAATCTGTGAAACAATGGGATCCTTTTTGTTTTGTGATAAGGCTTTTGTCTGCGTCCCTGAGCCCACAGGGGACCAACTCATATGCGAGGAATTTAGGGTGGCCCACTCCTTCTCTCTTCCTCAAGAGTTCTCCAAAGCCGGCAGGCAGGCAGGAGGTGGGGAATTTACGAGCCTGACTTATGGCTTGCGTCCGAAGGTTTTTGGGACTTGCTTATCTCCCCAGGACAAAGCTCAAAGATGAAAGAGTATTCGAGCCTTGTATTGCCCACATTATTCCCTCTGCCATAAGCACCACCTTCCCAAGGCATCAGGATGCCTTTCCCAGTCGGTAGGGATGTTAGTGCGAAGCTAATGCTGAACCCTGGTGGAGGGGGGCGGGGGGCGAGGTCTCCGAGAAAGAGGAGATCTGGGCAGAGGCGTCACGCCCCAGAAATGCCAGCCTCGGGCCCAGCTCCAAGCAGCTGGCATCAGTGGCAGCAGCAGAGCCTGGTTGTGAGAAACGCCCAGAAAGCAGCTGCAGGCTCAAGTCTAGATTCAATCCCAGCTCTGCGGCTCACCCGGCTCAGACACCGGCTGGCTCTTCATCTCCCCAAATGTGCCAGACTTCTGCATAGCACTCATTTCACACCTGGGAAGACTGAGGCACCGCGGGCAGTCTAGACAGCCTTGCCCTTTCTTGTCTTGCAGACTGGAACATTCTTCCTCTACTCTTTGCCTGGCTAACTCATGTTCATAGTTCAGGTCTCAAAGGGCACCTCTTCCAGGAAGGCTTCTCTGTGTTGCAGTGCCCTCATCCTTAAAATGGCAAAGTGGGAAACTTCCGTTCTAAGATTAACCTCTAGAAAGATCTCCCAACACATCCATCCTCCAACTGGCTGGCCAAATCCTTCCCCACCCAGAGCGGCTAGAATAGGGGCTGCCTGGGTGTTGGGGAGACTCAGTTCCCCAAGGCAAAGTGGAAGGGCTACCTTAATGAGGGGAAGGGAGCTTGTGGGGAATCTATTAAGCATGGTGGTTCAAGCATGGGCCAGTGGGTTCAAATCCTGCCCTGCCATGACCCCCAGCAGATCATTTACCGTCAGAGACTCTCACAGCCTCTGTTTTCTCTCCAACGAAATGGGGTGCTAGAAACTACCCATCTAGCGTTCTGAGGGTTAACTGACAAAATGAATGTAAAGAACATACCATAGTGTCTAGTACACGATAAGCCTTCACAGAATTGCTGTTGGTGAAAGGTGTTTAAAAGAATTCTTCTATATGGAGAGCTTAAATCCAGGAGGGTCTGCTTTAAGGACACAAATAAGCAGAAATAGGAGAGGCACATGGTCTAGAGACAGAGCCCAGGACTGGAAACTGGGTTGGGAGTCATGAGTTGGAGTGGATGGGGTGGCCAATGGCAGTACTAGGAGCAGGGTGGGTCCTTGGTGACCTGGGGGAGTGGCCAGAAAGGTGGGAGGAGAGCTAGGTGAGTCAGGTGCACTGGGGAGAGCCCCAGCTCACCTCCCAGCCTCCCCTGGTTTCCAGACTTCAGGGACCTCTTTCCCTTCGCAGAGGCCTAGGCCAGAGGCTGGCCTGGGGCTACCCCTACCTTCCCAGGGGTTGCTGGATGGGTTTGAAGTGAATAAATCTGGAGTAAACCGAGTGTAATAAGTAACACTAATGCTAGGCTCTGAGTCTTATGGTTATCCCATTTTTTTTACAGGGGCATTTCCCAGGGCTCGGAGAGGTTAGTGACCTGTGCAATGTCACACAGTAATGGTCAAGGCTGTGTTAGAGCTGGAAAGACTGAATTTAGGAGGAAGGCCACGAAGCCTTGCCCTGCACACAAGGGCCACGCCCAGGTGGGTGCTTGGAATCCAAAGGCGACTCTCCTTGTGAGCCAACCTCTGTCCCTGAGCCCATTGGAAGGCAGTACTTCTGGGGCATCTTTCTACACCCTTCCACCCCACTCCCCTCCTGAGGGAGCCTGTCCTCCCCTCAGTGCAGCCCCCATTCCAGAGCCTGTTGTCAGGACTGCCTCTCGGACCGTCGTTGCCGTGGTGACCGCCAGGGGTCGCCTTGGGCGCGCGACTGCGGCACCGAAGAAAACCCTGCGGTCCGGAAGGCACCGGGTCTTCCAAACCCCATAGGAGCACAGCCGCCTCTGCGCTCTGCCTGGGGCTGGAGCTGGGGCGGTCTGGGTCAGGGAGGCTTTCTTGAGTTCCGGTGTCAGACCACACCCCACAAGCGTCTGACACCAGGGTCCTGACACCCCCGTAGCTCCTGCGACTTTCTTCCATCCGTCCGTCCCGCACACGCCCCAGGGAAACAGAACCAACGTGAAGTCTGCCTATTCATCCTTTCCTTGAGCACTTTGTCCGAGCACGGACTGTATGCCAGACAACTCCCGCGGAGGTACTGGAGATGCGGGGTTGGGCAGGACAGGGCCCAGGAGCGCAAGCTCCGTGGGGAGGGACGTTTTGTAAGCACTGTTCGCTTCCAACTGCTGGCACGCAGAAGGCCCTCAGCACCTAAAGCAAGTTTGGTGCTTACAGCCTGCTCAGAGAGCCTGGATTTAAAAGGTGATTGCACGATGAACTGATGACCGTTGTGATCGCTCCTGAGGAGACAGACCAGGCCCAGGCTGTGTCACTCAACCAGTTGGCTTTTATTCTTCCCAGATGTCCCAAACTTCATAGCCCTCATTTTACGGCTGGGAAGACAAGCACAGACGGCTGTCTAGACAGCCTTACTCTTTCTTGCCTTGGGAGTCCCAGTCTACAACATTCTTCTGCTACTCTTTGCCTGGCTAATGCATGTTCATAGTTCAGGGCTTGCTCAAAGTACACCTTCTCCAGGAAGCCTTCCCTGATCATCTCCCCAATTCCCTGCTCCCCATCCACCTGATCATGAGTCTGTCTCCCCTTCTGGACTGGGAAACCCTGAAGGAGGGAAGCGTGTAGACTCCGTTCCTCCTCTATTTTTTTTTTTTTTAAGATTTTATTTATTTATTTGACAGAGAGAGAGACAGCCAGTGAGAGAGGAAACACAAGCAGGGGCAGTGGGAGAGGAAGAAGCAGGCTCATAGCGGAGGAGCCTGATGTGGGGCTCGATCCCAGGATCCCGGGATCACGCCCTGAGCCGAAGGCAGACGCTGAACTGCTGTGCCACCCAGGCGCCCCCCTCCTCATTTATTTTTAGTACCTGGCTCAGTGCCTGGCAACAGGGTTAAGAGCGAATGGATGTTTGTTGAATGAATAAACGAGAGCCCACTGAGCACAGAGTGGAAAGGCGAGTGGCCCCGGGGCATTATGGGTAAACTCCTTCTCACTGGTATGCCTGCTGCTCACCCCTGCAGGGCCCTCCTGGGAGAGGCAGAGGGTGTGACGGTCCTGCGGCTGATGTCATGGTGCTGCTGGGTGACTGATGGGTCCTCCTTTGCCCGCCCCTGAGCCACCACCCACCGTGCCTCTCACATAAAGCTGCCACATTCAGTGGGAGAGTTCTGTGTCTGTAACGCAGGGGCGTGGGGTTTGACATCCATACCTGGGTGACCAAATGAACATTGCTGGGCCTCAGTCTCCTGAGCTGGAAAAGTGATGGAAGAGAGCGTGTCAGTGAGTCACCGTGAGGGTTCCGCTGAGCGGCCTCACTCAGGAAAGCCTCCGGCCCAGGGCCTGGCACGGGGCGGCCAGGCTGTGCTCGGGCTGGCACATAGTCTCTGCAAGCCTCCCTTTCCCCATCTGGAAAGGAGCCCAATGAGGGCCCCGGCAAGTGAGGGGGGTGGTGTAAGGCAGACGGAGCTGAGCACGGCAGCTGGCACCGAGCAGGTCCTTGTGAGACAGCAGCTGACATTGATGGAAGGCCTCGCCATGCCAGGCATTGTTCCAAGTTCTTCTACCCTGGCCTCATGTCATTCTCTCGATACCAGAAGTCATTCCCCCTGTCATTCTGATGTTCAAATGTCGCCAGGAAGCTATCAAGGGTCAGAGCTGTGTCTGCGGGGTTGGAGTCCAGAGTTTCCATGGCAACCCCCCAGCCCTGTGTCCAGAGCTTCCTGAGGGTGGACACTGGGCCTCCCTTTGGACCTCCCCGGGGGCCTGGTGCACAGTAGGTGCGCGTCAGGTGTGCTGAATGGACTAGAGGCTGGTGGACCCCGTGCGCCTCCCCGGGGCCCTCAGGGTGTGAGGGGGGAAGGCAGGCTTGGGCCCCAAGGCCCTCTGGGGCAGAATACAGCCTCCGACCAGGTACCTGGTGGGTGGTGGCCAGCCTTTGCTCCCTTTTCCAGCCTGGTCTGTCCTACTGCCTGCGCGTGGCCCCCAGCAGCCCAGCCCCTCCTCTCCAGCAGGGCCTTGGCAACCCAGCCCTCATTGGCTGCACGTATCCTTGGAGACGGGCACCAGCAGAGCAAACAGAGACCGCAGGGCTGCAGGTAGAATGGTTCCTCCCCCCACTCCCCTGCCCCCCCACCGCCATGAGAGATCTGTGCAGCACCCAGAGCCAAGCCTGCTGGCAGGAGCGCATCTGGAAGGAGATGGCAGCCCGGGTGGCCTGGAAGATCAGCTACGGCCACAAGTACCCGAAGGAGGGGCCCGTGCCCAGGAAGCGGCTCCAGCGGGCCCCCCTCAGGTTAGCCTTGGGAGCCGGGCCCTTGGCTGCCACCAGCTCCCCTGAGAGCAGGGAGGTACAGGATGGAGGGCCCAAGACCAAGGGCGTCTGGGATCAGCTGTCCAGGGGAGTGGGCGTCCAGGGCCCCGCGCCCAAGGGAGACGAGGTCTGGGAGGCCCGCAGAGCCGCTCGGGGGCCAGCAGTCCAGAGCAGGCCAGAGGGCTTAGGAATGAGGCAGGTCCCCCCCAGCACCCTGCAGCTGCTCTTCCAAGGCATCTCCCACGACGGCCAGGGCCGAGCCTCGTACCTCCGTGAGCGGCATCGGCAGAAGCCGGAGGAGAAGTTTCTGTACCCGATCTTGTCATCCTGGGAGTACGGCTGGCACATGGGTAAGGGCGATCACCATCTTGCCACTCCAGGCCTCTGCCGGCAGGCCCGCAACCCCCCAGCCCTGTCCTTAATCACCCCGCAGGCACCAGCCTGTGCCTGGGGCTCACCCTTCTCCAAGCTGACCACACACCTTCACACCTTCAGGCCATTGCACATTTTCATTTCTCTACCTGGAATATACCTCCTGCCTCTTCCTCTGCTCGCTAACTTTCACGTGTCACCTCCTCTGGGAAGTCCTCTGAAAGTCCTCCAGGCAGATTTGTGTCACTCTTGTGCTAATACAGCCTTTCGCGTTTACAAAAGCACTGGACCCACTCTGTCACCCTTCCTTGAGTATCCATCTGGCCTAGAGCCCTTTGGGTTCCAGAACTTCTTAGTTAATTTTATTAAGGCCCTCCCAGCCCCCGGCTTGGGGCTGGTACACTGTGACCGTGGAATCAATGAACAAATGAAGGTAGACTAGGGAATGAGGCCTTGGTTTGGAATCAGGAAGTGCAAATTCAAATCCTGGCTCCTTCACTTGCCAGCTGTGTGAGCTCAAGCAAGAGCCTTCACTTCACTGGGCCTCAGTTTCCACATCTGAAAAATGGGACTCTACTAGTGCCTGCCTTCCTAGGTCACAGAGTTTTGGGGAAATCAAATGGGAAAGCACAGAACAGAAATTTTCCTCACAAAATTCTCATGAGGTGGGTAGGACAGACATTCATTCATTCGACATGTGACGCGTTCATTCGGGACAGCCCAGAGAGGGAGATCGGGAGTCTCCGAATCCAGCTCTGCCCCAACGTGAGTTAGCAAATGAACAAGCATGGAAGAGGGACTCAACTTGAAATTAGGGGGTCTGCGTGTGGATTCTGGTCTGTTCGTTCATTCATTGATTCATTCATTCATTCATTCATTCAACAAAGGTTTAGTGAGCGCCTGGTCTGTGTCAGGCACTTTGTGTCCCTGGGGATACGGCAGAGACCGTGAGTGTAGAGACTGTAGGAGGAGATCAGTCAGGAAAAGGAGAGGAAGACCCAGGGGCTCCTGGGGGAGACAGATGGTCAGGGAAGGCCTGCGGGGAGGGGAGGCTCGAGCAGAGGCCTGAGGTGTTTCCACACCATCAGATTCTTCTGAGGAGGGCCTGCCTCCCTGGGCCCACAGAGCGAGTCTCCACTTGGGCGCTACACCCTCCCCCCTGCTCCCCCTCTGCTCCTCCAGCCCGCAGATTTGTGCCCCCTGCCCTTCAAGCCCCTGCCAGGCAAGGGCCACCAGACTGAGCAAATTGAACTACAGGATGCCCAGTTACGTTTGAGTTTTGGGTAAACCATAAGTTTTTAGTCTAAGCATGTCCTACACATGGCATGGAACATACTTAGACTGAAACATTATTCGTCATTTGTCTGAAATTCAAACCTAACTGGGCATCCCGTGCTTTAGTCAGCAACCCAAACCTTGGAGCGGGGGAACTGGTTCTGGATGCCTCCTGGGGCTCAGGGTGGTGCTAGGTTCAGGGCGAAGACAGAAGACTGTTTTCCTCCATTGTGGTTCTGCTTAAGCTCCCAGCTGCTCCTAGAATCTCTGGAACATTCTCTAGGTTTCTGGCCTCATGCCCCTAACCCGACCAGTTCAGGGGCTCGATGAGGAAGAGATGGCAGAACTTCCGTGAACCATCTGTCCCTGTTCCCTGAGCCGGGTACAGACAGGAGCTGCGTCAAATCGGGGGTACGGACAGCCGTGGGGAAGTGGGGCTGAAGGCATTGTCTGGGCCCTAGCTGGATCATCCCCAAATGACCTTTTATGCACAAAAACTACCAGTCTAGTGCCTGGCAGAGTAAGTGCTCAACAAATGGTAACTAATATTATTATTATTATTATTATTATTATTATTATTAATTCAGCAGACAGGACTTCTTTTTCTTCTTAATTCAGCAGACAGGACTTATTATTATTATTATTATTATTATTATTATTGTTATCAATTCAGCAGACAGGACTTGCAGGCTGTGGGCATCTGGGGGCTCGTTCAGCCTTGGCCAGCACCCTGGAAGTTCTTACTATGAAGCACTAGGATGGAAGGGCTCTTACTAGACCACAGGGAGAAATGTGATGAGGTTACCCCTCGTAAACGTGGGGTAGGGATGGGGTCAAAAGAGTCAACCTTTAGAATGACTTGAGTGCCTGCCACCCATCGGGGCGGATCATGGGCACAGAGCCAGTGCAGGGTGTTGAGGTCGCCATGCTATGCCCGGTGTACCATGTGGTTACCAGATGCTAAGAAGGATTGGGGGAAATCAGGTAGGGATCAAGGGGCACGGGGCAACCGCAGCTCCTAACTGTGCAGAGTTGTTTCACTATTTTAACCAGAGTGGTTGTAGCAGGTGTCCCTGCTGACCCTCAGCCCTTCGGCTGGGCCAGGGCTGGTGGGAGGAATGGCGGCCCCAGCTCAACCAGGTTTTTGCTGTGTTCCAGGGGACACCATGAAGGACACCAGGGCTCCAACGTATGCCAGGTGCCAGCCCATCTCAAAGACCTTTTACGTCAAAAGTAGCGTCTTCCATTTTCCACGGCGAACAGACCAACTAAGCTGAACTCACTGGGGGTTCAGAGGCTGCTCCTGCCTCTTCCTAGAGTCTGTCTGGACCCCGCTGAGCAGAGACACTGCCAGCTCCACACACCCTTCCTCTGTTCTGTCCAGCCCTGCTCCTCTGCTGAGTGGGGGGGGGGTCGTGAGTGCTTTTCTCTACCTCTGGGACTCAGGGTGGCCCACCTGCTGCCTCTTGGATGTCCCCAGGGACCTCAGCTCCCTGCAGAGTCCCACCCCCACCCCCACCAGCAAGGCGTGGGGTGCTAGCCGCTGTCCCGGGGGAAACAGCGGAGTCTCCAAGTGCTCCAGCAGCCGAGCTGGGGCAGGGGAGGGACTTGCTAAGATCTTAGGGTGCTAAGTGGAAAAGGGCAGTATTTCTCCCAGTCTTGACTCTCTCTACATTGTCGTGAAGGGACCCACAGCAGATTGCTTGGTCCCAGTGTATTCCACAGTTTAAGGAGGAAACAGTTTCCATGTTTCCATGTTTACTTACTGTTTCTTTCACGGTCCCCCCACCATCCCCCCAAAACCTGCATGGGTCAGGTTTGTCTCACTTTTGTAACAAATTGCCATGACATCCCAGTTGCTTTAACCAATAAAGATGTACTTCTTGTAGCACAGTGCGCTCTGATGCTCGGTGGGCAACATGCTGCACATTGACCCGGGAGCCGGGCCTCTCCCATCTGGTGGCTCTGGCGTCTCCTAGGACCTCAAGGTCCTTCCCTGAGTCCTTCTCTATCCAACCGGGGACAAGAGAAGAGACAGAGAGTCTGCAGAGAGCACACCCACTCTTAACTGCCTTGGCCTGAAACTGACCAATGTCGCTGCCTGTCACGTTCTGTTGGGAGAACACATCACCTGACTTCTTGGTGTGTGAAGGCTGGGAGGGTTGTGTCTCCCCTGGTCTGCCTCTCCGTGCAACTTCACAGAAGAGCTGCAATTGGAGCTCATTTGCCTGGCTTTCCCTCATCAACTTTGGGAAAGTTCTTGAGTGGGAAAGAACAAGAGACAGCATGAGCGAGGGCCAATGTGTGCGTGTGATTCTGCTGGAATGCACGCTGCAGCCTTGCACACCAGAAGTGCTTGGCAAGGACCTGCTAAACATAATCAAATACCAAAGAACCCCCTGGATTCCTCTAGGGCCATGTGATTAACCGCAACGACCCACCGTGGATCCAATAGCTCCTGTGGGTCAGGCCTCGCCTGGGCTCCTGCGGTGAAAGGGGCCACATAGCACAGACTGAGAAGGGCTGGGATGGGGGCAGGCGGGTGCTTCGGGAGCACAGAGGAGACACTGAAGTCAGCATGGGGTCTCGGGGCCGGCTTCCCGAGGGAGGTCACTGTTATTTCTGGCATTAAATGAAATAACGCTCAGAAAATGCCTGGCTTGGGGCGCCTGGGTGGCACAGCAGTTAAGCATCTGCCTTGGGCTCAGGGCGTGATCCCGGCGTTATGGGATTGAGCCCCACATCAGGCTCCTCTGCTATGAGCCTGCTTCTTCCTCTCCCACTCCCCCTGCTTGTGTTCCCTCTCTCTCTGGCTGTCTCTGTCTCTATCTCTGTCAAATAAATAAATAAAATCTTTAAAAAAAAAAAAAAGAAAGAAAGAAAATGCCTGGCTAGTGCCTGACTATATATGTGAATTATATGACTGATGATGACAGTGACTTCTGTCAGCAGCAAGTCTGCAAGCTGCTCAGAGGAGGACAGGCTGCCACCAGGGCAGGCTTCTCAGTGGGGATTTTGCAAATAGATCAAGCCCTACTGAAAATGATTTAAGTGACGATTTTCCCTATTCTCTCAAGGAAGGGACTCCATAGCTAGCATCGTTCTAGAGGCATGCGGAAGTGATTCATTACAAACAGTGGATGTCCCAGGATGTTAGGGCTTCCTTCTTCTGGGGAATTTATTTATTGATGTATTTAACAAACTCCAGTGTGATATTTGCTATGTTCAGGCGTTTTTCTGAGGCTGCGCTGTGGTATTCGGTAGTCATAATCCACACGTCCACTGAGCACTTGAAATGTGTTGTAAGTGTAAAAGACACATGAAGTTGTGAAGATTTAATATGACAAAAAATGTAAAATATCTCATTAATAATTGTTATATTGAGTTACATGTGGAAATGACCAACTTTGTACATGCTAGGTTAAATAAACCAGGGATTGGCAGGCTCTCTCTGTAAAGGACTAGCTGTGTTTTCCGCTTGTGGGCCGTCCAGTCTCAACTCCACAGCTACTCAGCTCTACAGTTGTAGCGAAAAGGCAGCCGTAAACAATACATAAGCAAATGGGCGTGGCTGTGTGCCAATAAAACTTTATTAAAAAAAATAAGCAGTAGGCTCCATTCGACCTACTGGCTGTCATTCGCTGACCCCTGGGTTAAATAAAACATATTATTAAAATTAGGTTCACTTGTTTATTTTTTTGCTTTTTTAAAATGTGACTATTAGAAGATTTCTAATTACATTTGGCTCACATGCTATTTCTACTGAATAGGACTGATCGAAGCCCTTTATGAATATTAACTCTAGGGATAACTGTTACCCTGAGGCGGGGGAGGGGGCGGGGAGTGTGTGAACTCTGCTGACAACCTAAAGAAAGCGCGTAAATTGGCTCCTTGGCCTGGCCCCCCACTGCTGAGTGCGGAGTCCAAGAGCCGACTGGCTTGCGGCTGCTTCCTGGGGATATCCGAGCCTGTACCCCCTCTGTAGGTTCATCCTTGACCAAAGGGAAGTCCCCAGCAAAACCACCAGGTGGTGCTGTCGGACCACAAAGCATGGCGACTGGCCTGCTAGAGCCCTTCCTGAGCTCTATGCCGGGGGCTGCCATTCATTTGCTGTGTGGCCTTGGGGACCTCAATTTTCTCACCTGTAAAATGGGGTCAGACTGGCTTAGTGAAAACATGAACTTTTAAGACAGACTGACCTGATTTAAGCTTTGACTCCACCAGAGCCATGTGATGATGTGCATGGTTCCCAGGCATTTTGCCTTCGTGAGTCCCCTCTTCCATAAAAATATTTTAAAAGTTATATTTTACAACTATGTTGGTATAAATACAAATATCTTAATATTATATATTGAAATTTTTTCTTCAACCTAAAACTTCATCTTATTCCCTCTTATTCTGAAAGAAAATATTTCTGTGTCCCTTAAAAGTATTATGAGCCCTAAACCCTGTACCTACTGTACCTCATGGAAAAGTCACACGGGGCTCCACTACTGACCAGCTGTGTGACCAACGGCAAGTGATTTAACTTCTCTGGGCCTCAGTTTCCTCATTTTTAAAATGGATCTGACAACAGACCCCCCTCCCACCTTTTTAGTGCCGTGGTTGGAATTTAGTGAGAGGGTGTATGCCATGATTTCTTAAAGCAAGCCCTACAAATGGCAGCTATTATTTCTTCTTATCGTTATTATTTATAATCTTTAAGGATGTTTTCACTCTAACCTGTGTGAAACTATTAAAATAGCTCAAAAAAGTAAGAATCTCAAAATATGAAAAAAAAAAAAAAAAAAGACTGAAAGTCCCAGGCTCCTTGATGGAGGAAGTAGAGACGTTTCCTAGAGAAGATTGTGTCAGCAGAAGTTTCTGCAAATGGCAAGCACAGACTTTTCTCCTGCCGTCGGGGAACTCATGAGGTAGGAACATGGGCTTGCACCGATCAGCTGGAGTCTGGGCCAGCTGGGCAGGAACTTGGGAAAGGTGTGTGATTGTGTGTGTGCATGTGTACATGCAGAAGTCTGGGGCAGGAGGGTAGAGGGCAAGTTCGAGGTGAGGTTTATCTTTTTTTAGCTGAATTTTAGTTCTTGTATCCCTGGGGCCAACCCATTTTATAGTCATCAAATATTCTTTGAGAAATTTGTATATGCTAGGAAGTGCTGTCAACTTTTTAAGGAGGTGCCCAGTGTGAAGCCCAATGCAGGTCTTGAACTCACGACCCTGAGATCAAGCCCTGAGCTGAGATCAAGAGTCAAATGCTTAACCAACGGAGCCACCCAGGTGCCCCAGCACAATTATTTAATCCCCAATTTGTACCAGCGGAAATCACTCCCTAACTCTGTAAGTTAGGTGTTTCCACCTGGAAGCATTTCTAAAAGAAAAATCACAAGTCTACTACCCAATGTCTACTACTTTGGGCTCAAAAGAACCCCCCTTTTTTTTTAAAGGATAACTGTGTAAAGGCATTTGCCTTCTTCTCCAAGATGGCACAGTAATGCCCCCTGAGTTTCATTAACTCCACAAAAGCTTTGTGAGCAGTGACTAAGAAGACGCAGCTTTGCCGTCATTGAGGGTGTAGGTTGGGGGGGGGCAGACATTGAACGACTAGCTACACAGATGATGAGCGTTAGGAAAGGGACGTCGAGAGCGCCATGGGAAGATGCAGCGGAGGTCCTAGAAAAAGCCTCCCTAATTGAGATTTAAGCTGAGTTTTGAGGAATGAGAAGAAGTTAGCTAAGCAGATGGGGGTGACACAGGTGGGGGCACAGCCTGCACAAAAGCCCCGAAGCTGGGGAGAGCATGAAGAATTGAGGAACTAAACGTTGTGGCTTGAATGTACAGATGGTTGAAAATGGAGCTGGAGAGGTAAGTGAAGGCTGTGATAAGGACTGGGGTCTTTACCCAGAGAGAAATGGAGAGCCACTGAGGGTTTTAGCAGGGGGCAATAGCAGGAGATTTGCATTTTAGGAAGTAGATCCTGCTTGTTGGGAGGAGACCAGATCGTAGGGGGTTAGGGTGGGAGTGGTGGGACCGGAGGGGCCGCTGATGCCATCCAAGGAGAGTCGATGCCTTGGACTACGGCAGCCCCCTTGGCCCTCAGCCCCACGAGGCCTGGTGTTTGTCCGCAGCTCAGTCTCAGCTACATGGAGACTTTGGGAACCAAGCGATCATTTGGCTAGAAAATGTTCCGTTTTCCCCGTGTTCCATTCAGGGCACGCACTGTTTCCCAGCCCATTTTCCCAGAAGAGTCGTGTGGGCGCGTTTGTATATGTGCGTGAAACTACATGCACACATCCTTGTTTCCTCACGATTCCCTTAGTTTTATCAAATTCGGTAGCTTTCCTGAATCCTAAAGCTTGAAACCACTGGTGCCAGAGTCCCGTAGACCATGCTTACCCCCGTTCCTCCTCCAAGATGTGACCTGTGGGTAAGTGACATGGGAATGCGGGCTCCTCACTGTGCCTCTGCCCTCAGGACCACTGGGCTGGATGCCTTGATGGGGAGACTCGGCAGCTGATGCAGGTGGAAACGTCTCTCACCCGCGCACCTGCCTTGGCCAGGTCCCTTTGCTCCCTGCAGGAGAGAAGAGGGATGTGGCCTCTAGTCTGTCACCTGTTCCTCTCCTGGCTTGGCAGCTTTATCCTTCCTACTTGCCTTCTCCAACCCAAGGGAAAGATAGGAGCCAGGGCTGCTGAATTAGAGAAGCTCCCTGCACCCCCCGGCCTCCCCCCACAGGGGCAGGATGAGGAACACTAAACACTAGCACGACACTAAAGCGGTGTTTCTGTGTTTGAGGCAGGAAAAGGGTGTTGACTAGGCAGAGATAATAACAGGGCCTGGACGGAGGGCATCTCCATGTCTCAAGATTCACTTGCTGAAGTACTTTTTGTGGTCAAAAATAAAGAAAAGGAACCTTGGTCTGATTCCTCATATGGCAACAATTCAAAGCATTCAAATGAGAGACCCATGTACCCAAAGACTGATAAGGGACCGTCCTTATGGAGCAAATCCTATTATTAAAAATACAGCCTCCATTTGTGGAGTAAGTAAGTAAGTAAGTGCGAGGCACATACTTGATGTCTTACATTCACTACCTTACTTAAACTTGACCTCTGAGGTCGATTCTCTTATTATCCTTCTTTTACGCATACAGGAACTGAAGGCAAGGGGGCTGCTCAGTGCCCCAGAGCTCGGAGGCGGTGCAGATCGTGGCTGCAAAGTGAGCCTGAGTCCGGCATCGCGCTCCACCTCTTCTCACTAAGCAGAGCGAGGAGGGTGATTTCAAGATCGGGTCCCTCAACAAATAATGAAAGAAAAGTCTCATTCTCGGGTCACCTCAGAGCTTGTGAAAAATGCAGGCTCCTGGGGCACCCAGGTGGCTCAGTCAGTGAAGCGTCTGCCTTCGGCTCATGTCATGATCTCAGGGTCCTGGGATCGAGTCCTTTGTTGGGCTCCCTGCTTGGCGGGGAGTCTGCTTGTCCCTCTCCGTCTGCCCCAGCCCCCTCTCCTCGTGCGCACGCTCTCCCTCTCTCTAATAAATAAATAAAATCTTTTTTAAAAATGCAGACTCCTGCCCCCACCCCCAAGTTTCTGAGACAGACTCTAGGAGCCTGGGTCCTGGGCATCAGCATGGTAATGGGTCCCCTGGGATTCTGGAGCACACAAATTTCAAACCCTCTGGACAAAGCCAAAGCTGAAAGGGTGTGTACAACCAGGGTATACCCTCCTTCCCCAAAAAGGCACAAGAGTTCCTTGCCCCACCAGACCAGGCGACCCAGAGGGATGGGAGCGTGTCTGTGGCTCTGTTAGGTTGTGACCAGAAAGAAGCAGTCTCACTCTGTCTCCTCTTGCCTGGCAGAGTGTGCCTGGGATGAGAGCTGGCAGGTGCCCGTGGCTCCAGTAAGCTGCTCCAGCACAGGGACAGAGGGATGTGTTGTCACCAAGGAGGCCGCAGGGTGGCCAAGACCAGCTCGGAGCCATTGCCAAGCTCACTTAGTGTCTGGCCCACTTTCCCCCACCGAGCGCAGGGCTCTTGTCCCCACCGTGCTGCTGGCCTTTAGGGCAAAAGGATGACCCCCTCCTCCAGAATAAGCTCATTTGGGAATTGCCTGCTTGACCATTTTGGACCTGGGAAACTGGGCCAGTGAGCCCTGCTCAGAAGAGGGGGTGACAGAAGCTTTACAGCCTTGCCACCTCTACCACCAATTCCAACAAGACCTCTGAGGTTCATTGGATATTTGGGGGGGGGGGGATGGCTTTCCCATTTAAGCAGGGCCCTTTTGATTTTATTCCCTGGGTCAGATGCAACCAAATTTCAAAACTCAGGCTACGGTCTCTTTCTTATATCAAAATTCACATCATCCCTGATATATTAAGGAAAATAAGTAAGCAGTGGGACCAATAGGATGCGAATAACTCTATTTTTCAGGATTACATATGGTGCTGATTTATGCACAGACGCTCTTGGAAGAATGCATAAGCTGGTAAGGGGTTGCTTCTGACCCAGGAAACTAGGGGGTGGGGTCCCGGGGCAGCATTCCTTATCACGGCTTTTTCTTTGGAACGCCTGCACATGTAGCCATGCACGGGTACTATTCGAACGAAAGAAACAATGTAAGAGAAAGCAAAGCCAAACAAACAAAAATGGTCACCATGGATACAGGTAAAATGGTGCCTCTGGACAGGACTCCTCTGCACTACTTTGGCTGCAGAATGATAACAAAATCCTTGAGTCTCTGCCAGCCAACTGACCTCCTCAAAGCCCCGGAGGAGGGAGGCTTGAGGTGTGCAGGGCAGGGGCAGCCCCGCAGGGCACAAAGTGTAAGGTGGGACAAAGGCGAGGCTGACATGATATCCAGAAAATACAGACCCTTGTAGGCATCCAAAATATCTGGTTCTCCACAAGTGGGTGATGGGAGCCTCTGAAGGATGTGAAGCAGGGATGGGAATGCAGGTGGGCTGTGGTCAGGATGGAATTTCAAAGGATGGCACTGGTCGGTACTGGGCTGGCTGAGTTGGAGGAAAATTTGGAGGCAGGGAGACTAGGTGAGATAGCCTTCCTTCCTCATCCCTGTGAGGCATGGTCACCACCTTGACTTCGGACAAAAGGGGGTAGATTCCTCAGAGAATGAAGTTCCCAAATTGTGGGATGCAGTGGAGGCCTTGGCCTTTCTGGTCATTTCCTGTGGACTAGGATCCCCCCCGAAGGCTGAAAACTGACGTTCTTCCTCCTCCTGTAGCCTCTTTCACGGCAGGGCTGAGCAGAGGCAGTGACAGCTGCTGGGGCTCGAGCTTGGGACATGGAGACTACCCTCTAGGACTGCAAAAGTCCCAGTTTCCTTTTAGGTGATTCAGGGGAGGTATGAGCCCAAGAAGGATAGCAGAAGACTCTTCTCCCAATTTGACTCAAGACAGAATTTTTAAAGGACTTTATTTATTTATTAGACAGAGTGAATGAGAGAGAGAGAGAACACAAGCAGGGGGAGCAGCAGAAGCCGGCTCCCCACTGAGCAGGGAGCCCGATGCGGGACTCGATCCCAGGACCCTGGGTTCATGACCTGAGCCAAAGGCAGACACTTAACCGACTGAGCCACCCAGGTGCCCCAACTCAAGACAGATTAAATTCAAGTGGAGAATGAAAGCCGTTGGACCAGTCTTGTTTCCTGAGTGCAGGCGCAGCTCATATCTCTTAGACCTGTTTTATTTAGAGGCAAGAAATGGTTACTATAATGGCACCCTTGGATCTAGGAGCGATGGGCCTTTTTCTTCTTTGGAGAGATAGATTTCTTTCTGTTGGTGAAGGCCCTTGAAGACTGTAGTTTAAATTCAACTGGAAAGTGGTCACTGACATCCAAGGCCTATGAAGAGAAAAGGGAGATGAATGTGGGAATTAGGAGACAGTCATTTTAGTGATGAACAAATTCAGGCTCAAGGCGGGGAGATAAAACCCCTAAAGTCATACAACAGAACACACACTAGTGAGCGTCATCCTTGGACCAGCTCAATCAGAAATTTCGATGGGTCTTCAAGCCACAGAATCATCGACTTTGAGACTCAGGTTGAGTCTCCAGTGGTGGCCTCAAAGGGTGACACCAACCCATCTTCCCAGGACAGTGGCACGGAAAGACAAAGATGGCAACTGTACCTCCTCTTCGGTCAACTCATAAGCTTTCTGGAAGTTAAAGGTGCTGTTTGATTTGGGGACAATGGAGCTGATGATCTCTTGTCCTCTAAGCACGATCCTGGAGAAAGGGAGAGAAGACAGTCCCATTAACCCACCTTGTTAATTTCTGAAACAAACCAAGTTTCCTGTTTGACATCTGGAATTGACTGAGCAGCTTGGCCCTTTCGTGTGATGTTCAAAGCCCAGGCCTGGTTTTGTGACCCTGAGGACAATGTGTAAGACTGGGAAATTGGATCATCCCCTGCTGGGGCCCTGTGGGCACCAGCACAGTGTTTTCCTGTGTGGGCAGTAGCCCTGAAGGTGGAAGAGAAGATTTTATATGAATCATGGACACCACACCGTGGAGCAATCACTTACATAATGTTGTTCCCTTTGCAATTATTTTTTACTTTTCTTGATTCAATTATGGAGAAAGGTGCTGGCTTATTTTTTTTAAGATTTTATTTATTTATTTGAGAGAGAGCGAGACAGGGAGCGCACACGGGGTGGGGGGGTAGGGGGAGAGGGAGAAGCAGATTCCCCACTGAGCAGGGAACTGGACGCAGAGCTATATTCCAGGACCCTGAGAAAATGACCTGAGCTGAAGGCAGACGCCTAACCCACTGAGCCACCCAGGAGCCCTTGGCTTATCTTTAATAACCCCCTAAGCACCCATTTTGACCAAGACAGAACAGGCTACAATCACCAAGCACTCTGCCAGCAAGATAATTAAGGCAGAATCTAACATTGTTCAGTTTTCACTGGGCTTATTTTTTAGTTGTTTTCGATTTATGACAAATGATACTATTTTCTTACCTTAGTATGAAATTTCCTTTAAAAATTAATCCATTTTATTAGAAATGCATGAATTTAAAGACAAATACAAGGAAAACCCGTAGCATAGTTGCTTTGTAGCGACAGCAAAAACTGGGAACATGGTAGTTAAATGAGTTTTGGAAACACAGACTCTGAAGTATTCCAAGTGGGGTGATGCGGTTGGAGTCTACATGGCCCCAACTGACTGACTGAGGAAGGGGAGGGTGAGTCAAACTGCCAGGTCATGACTATCCACTGAGCTTTTCCTGATTCCGACTGGCTGAATTGGTTTCCTGTGTTCTTACCAATACCACCGTGGTTAACTCTGAACTCAGTCCACAAGTCAATGCTTCATATTTGCTCGGAGATTTCTTCAAGCCATCCTTCAGACCCAGAGAGTCAAGAGCAACATAGTTAAGGCTCCCCCATTTCTGACTTCCAGGTGCATGTGTGGGCAGGTCAGCTGATGGTTGAAGGCTTTCCTAAGGCTGCTTTGTGCACGGGCCAGCTCTTGGCATCTTTCCTGTCCAACAGTGCACAGCTCATGGGAGGTGTTCAATAAATATTTGAACACAGAACAAAGGCTGGAATTGAGACCATTTCATCTTACTCCCCTTATCAGAAATGTACCTCCCTTGGGAAGCCTCGGTGGCTCAGACAGTTAAGCGTCTGCCTTCAGCTCGGGTCACGATCCCAGGGTCCTGGGATGGAGTCCCACATCAGGCTCCTTGCTCAGCGGGGAGCCTGCTTCTCCCGCTCCCACTCCCCCTGCTTGTGTTCCCTCTCTCACTCTCTCTCTCTCTGTCAAATAAATAAATAAATAAAATCTTTAAAAAAAAAGAAAAAAGAAGTGTATCTCCCTTTTATTTTTTTTAATTTTTTTAATTTTTTAAGTTGACTCCAACCAAGCCCAACGCGGGGCTCGAACTCACACCCCAAGATCAAGAGTCGCATGTTCTACTGATGGAGCCAGCCAGATGCCCCAGAAATTTAGATCCCTTAAAAAAACAAAACAAAACATATAAATGCTAGTCTGGAAAACACAGAAAATCCAGAGCAACAAATGAAAAATTGATCTTTGAAAAAATCACATGGAATCCTGCCATCCTTTGGCATATATGTGTCTAAACCCGAGGTTCTTTTAGTAAACACCTTTTTTAACCTGCTCCCCCACCCCGCCTAACCTACTGGGAGCATCTTTCCCGGTGATGCACTGTCCTTCTGCTTCATTATTTTCAATCACCTCCCCCTTGTTGGCCAGGAGAGAAGAATGGGGCCGCCAAAGGGACTTGACCTGCCCAAGGCCGCCTCTAACCCGCTCTGCTGGCGAGCCCTCCAAGTGAGAGGGAGAGCGCGGGCAGCAGGGAGTCCGGGCTCCTGTGACTTCCCGCTGACTTCCCGCCTCTGTCCTGCTTTCCCCAGTGTTAGCGCTGTGCCCACTCTCGGGAGCTGGAGCAGGGACTTCTGCAAAGGACACACCAGCCCTGAAAGCTCCAAGAGGAACAAAGGAGGTCATGGGATGGAAGTGAAAGCCTGACCTCAACACTAGAGAAGTGAGAACAACTGTCTTCTGGCAGAAGCCATCTCATGCTTCCTGGGAGGCGGGCCGAGCCCTGGGAACCGCGGCCACCGCGGGTTCTGCTGCAGATAGGAAGATCGGGAATGTTCACTTACTCCGAGTGCCTCCCCATGCCACCCGGTTTAAGCAGCAAAAGTGAAAGCGACTAAAAATCCCCAGGGAGATTTTACAAATACTATATATATATATATATATTTTTTTTAATTGTAAGCTCTACAGCCAACGTGGGGCTGGAACTCGCACCCTGAGATCAAGAGCCTCTTGCTCCACTGACTGAGCCAGCAGGAGCCCCAAGAATGCTGTTATTTAAAGGTATGAATTTGTATTTAGGAATGTGTAGCAAAAGCTTTAAAAGTGTAACTACCCTTCTACTAACTGGGCTCATATGGAATGCTCATTTCAGCAGTGCTGCTGCTAGCAAACTCGTGGCCATAACCTAAGCTCAATGACAGGGGATTTGAGTGACTAAATTCTCGTCTGTCTTTGTGATGAAGTAATTAACAGCCTGTGAATGTGTGGGACACTGACCACCCGCCAGGCCTCGCGTGAGAAGACATACGCTACTTCATCTACCACGTGTCACGAGTCCATGAATGACGCAGAACTACAATCTCCGTTTTACAGGTGAGGAAGCAAAGACACGCAGAGCTTAAGTCTCTCAGTCACAGACATGAGGTGATAGAGGCGGGATTTGAAACCAGGCTCATCTGACACCAAAGCCTGCACTAGCCACTGCTAAGCAACGCTCAGGGCTCCCAGGCATGGTTGTGCAGGTTGCACACTGTGCAAGTACCTGATGGGTGGGCCTGAAGTCTAATTGACTTAGCTCTACAACCGGGTTCTTCCTCTGCCCTGAGGGGAGCGCTTTTCCTGAGGCATATCAAGCACTGCATGGGCTAGCTTGAGTCCGGCAAGTGCCTCCTACCTGTCATATGCACAGCTAGTGCTCCTCTTGACAGTGGTGTCCTCTTGGTCCCCTATCAGCCAAACGAACTCGGGGTCAGTCCTCAAGCGGATGTTCTTCCAGGCCTTCTTGGGGACATAGCTACAGCCAGCGTTGAAGTCACCCATGAAAATGAAATTCTGAAAGATGTTATTTAGAATTGTCACCTTGTGGGTATTATGGCCAAATGCTTTTTCTTAGAACTGCTAGCAATGACTCTACCTCCCACATTCAGTAAACAGTGGGTTCTGTTATGGGTTAAATTGTGTCCTCCCTACCCCCCCCCCCCAAGTTCAATATACTGAAGCCTTTGTGCACAATACCTTATGTGACTGTATTTGGAGAGAGAGCCTTTAAAGAGGTGACCAAGGTAAAATGAGGTTATATGAGTGGCCCCTAATCCAATGTGACTGGTGTCCTCATAAAAAGAGATTAGGACACAGACAGACACAGAGGGAAGACCGAGGACAGAGGCTTCAGAAGAAACCAACCCTGCTGACACCTTGACCTTGGACATCCAGCTTCCAGAGCTGTGAGGAATACATTTCTGTTGTTTAAATGAACCAGTCTTTGGCAGCCCTGGCAAACTAATACAGGGTCTTTCTTCATTTCTTTTCTTTTTAAGATTTTATTTATCTATTTGAGAGAGAGAGAGCACGCCAGCACAAACAGCAGGAAGGGCAGAGGGAAAGAGAGAAGCAGGCTCCCTGCAGAGCAAGGAGCCCAATGTAGGGCTTGATCCCAGGACCCCAGGATCATGACCTGAGACGAATGCAGATGCTTAATCAACTGAGCCACCCAGGCGCCCTGATTTCTTTTTGGTTTTTAAAGTTGAAAATGGAGTCACGGTTTTGATGAGTATCTGACAGGTGAAAAGGTATGAGGGAAGGTGTTCTCCCTGGGCAGTAGCACGTTTGCCGTAGCCGTTCCCTCCTGAGTCACCGCGTCCGTATCATTCAGCATGCTGAGTTAGGTGGGGACACAAGAATCCAGCTCATTTATTCCCTCAAATCTTTCTGGCTCAAACTACTGTAGGGTATAAATATATGAATGAATCAACGCCTTTTGTTTCCAAGCAGGAAAGATGAATTTGGGTGGTTTGACAGCTTTGGCACCCTGCTTTCTCTTCTATTGTTTGGAAGTTGGGAACTTATTCCTGTGGAAATTCTGTCTACTGAGGAAGTGGGAAGAGCCTGGAAGGGAGGGGATGATAGAGTGAGTTGTCCACCCCTGCCCCGAGGCCACCAACAGAACCTTCTATCTTAGAAGTGTTTTTCCCTACAAAGCTTTTGGAACAAAATTTTAATATTCCTCAACCCAGAGGAAGTGTCAGATTTCCTTCTTGGTGCTATTGTTTGGGGCTGTTGCTGACTTAAGAGTTTTCTTCAAAAACATTTTCTTTTGACCTCAGAGATCATGGTTTTCCCTGAGATTGATGGGTGCGGTTGAGGACAGATGTCATGCTTAACCCGAGTGACCACCAGCTCCTATTGCACAGGCACGATTTCCTGAGCACGCGCTATGTGTCAGGCCAAGCATTAAAAGCTTCATAAAGTTGGGACGCCTGGGTGGCTCAGTCGGGTAAGCATCCGACTCTTGATTTCAGCTCAGGTCACAATTTCAGGGTCCTGGGATGGAGCCCCACGTCTGGCTCTGTGCCCAGCATGGAGTCTGCTTGTCCCTCTCCCTCTGCATCTCCCCTTCCAATGCTCTCTCTCTCAAGTACATATATAAATCTTTAAAAAAAATGTTTTCATAATGTTTAAGTTAAATTAAATCTCACGATAAACACGAGGAGGTAGAAGGGAAGAGGATAGAGGGATAAAGTGACCTGCTCTAGACCACTCCACTTATTGGCTCAAGTGGTAAAGTCAAGAATTAAATCCTGGTCTGCCTCACTGAAGGCCCTCAGTGCAAGAGTAGCCCCTCTCATTCACTCTTGTGCCATCGATGCCTCCCTAGTGCCTGACATTTAAGAGATGCTCAAGAAATTCTTGTGAAAGAATTCAAACTTTTAGGATTGAATGAGTCTTTCTCTTGCCCAGCTTTTTACAAATAAGCGATGAATTACACACCTTGTGCTCTCCGTGTCCTAGCTCTGTGTCCCCACTTTCCTTGACTCATGTTGCACTTTGAATGGTGGAACTGAAGAGGAGGAAGGGGGTGGTCACTGGAGTCACATCCCGAAAGGAGGAAAGAGGAATGAGGAAGAGCCCTCTGGAATACTTCCCTATTTGCCAAGAGCTTTCACAGACCCTCACAGCCACAGGGGGTGGCCTCCCTGTTTTTTCCAAATGAGGAAATAATTGAGGCCAAGAAGGACAGTGGATATAATCCGCTAGGTAGCACCCTTAGATTCTTGGGGAAACCACTTCCCTCCTTCACCTCAGTCTGTGAGGTTGGACCGAAGCTCAACACAGATTTAACCAATCAGAGCTTCTCAACCCCCCCTGATTACAGTGGTTGGCTCAGGGATGGACATGTGACCTAATCAGGGCCAATGGGACTCAACCCTGGGGCACTTGTTGCATTGTGGGACAGAAAATTTGTCAGTGGGCTAGAAGCTGCTGGTGGCCATTTTGCCATCCCAAAGGTGGAGCCTTCTCGGAGGAAACGAGGGCTAAGAGATGGAAAGAAAGAGACAAGTCAAGCCCTGATTACCTTGTCTGAGCCCTGGATCTAGCTATGCCTGAACTACTCCTGGACATTTTAGTTATGTGAACCAATAAATTGCACCTCCCTTTTCACGAACCCATTTGGAGAGTCTGTCCCTTGCAATGGAGGACTCCTGACCTCTGTGTGTCTTGCTCTTCTCGTAGCAAAGTGAGAATGATAAAGGTAGTTAATGGTGGCGTTATTGGGAGGATTTAATCAACTCTTCCGTGTCCAGCCGCTGCGTAGGGCCTGGCACCAGCTCTTCACTCAGTGATTTGGGCAGCCATTATTAGCGGAGCTGTGTACGAATTGCCGAGACCCACGTGGACGGCACCCAGGCAGCCTTGGAAGGATATTTAAGGCTGAGGTAAGGGTGGGGGCTGCACGTGTCGGGCCCCCCTCGCCCTCCTGGGGAGTCACTCATCCCTCCCCAGAAGCGGATTCTGCCTCTGCCAGATGGGAGTTCAACAGACACGGGGTCCTCACCTCCGTCTTCCAGCGGCGTTTCACGTCCCAGTAGACATCAGCCAGCTCGTCAATCTCTTTCATAGAGGTCTCAGGGGTCGTGTGCAGGGGCACAATCACGAAATCCTTGACGACTGAGGAACGGGAAAGAGGCGGAGGTCACACACGTCCCTGAACAGGGGCAGGTTCCGTGAACACTGCTCCTGGGAAATGGGTTGTTCCCCTAGAAGGCCCAGACTGCGCTGTCTGGGTCCCTTCATTTTTAGAGGGTCCAGCCCGTCGCTGAGATGTGAATGTTCTTGGGACCGTTGGGCCACTGTTATCAGCGCATGAAAGCCTCTTTGCCCACTCACCTGCATGGCCAAGAGAAAGCCGGTAGACGGGACTCCTTGCTGACATTGCGGGTGTTTTTATTTTCTAATTTTTTGAAAAATGCTATTTTCTACTTTCTAAAAAATAAGAAGCCTCTTCAGCTTTTGTACTAAAGAAATAAGGTTTTTCTAATTAAAAAGAAATCGAGGCTTGTCAGTGTATACTTCTTTTATAATCTGGAAGAAAGCACCCCTATAATTATTTTTTTTAAAAAGCAGCCTTTTGTAAAATATCTGAAAAGCTCCCCGGAGCAGGAGGGATGGAGAAAGCCTGCATCAGGGAATGTGGGTGAGCGTGGGAACCGGGCCTTGCCCACCTGCCAGTGGCAGCTGGCATGTTCTGAACGCCTCTTCCCCGGGCTTTCCCTTGCCCAGTGCCTGGTTCCCCACTCCTACTCAGGGGCTGAGGGCTGGTGGGGGTCACTGCTCAAGTCACACAGTGGGGAGTCATGACTCAAATCGGGAAGCCTGTCTCCAGGACCCTGCACTTACCCACCAGCCTTACTCCCACCCTCCTCCTCAGGCCTCCACTCCACTCCCCATCCTCTCTTTGGTCCCCCTAAACACCTCCACCCCTTTCCCACTTCTGAGCTTGTGTGCACTAACTGGGACCTCTCCCTGGGATGGCCCTTCCCCCAGCCCTCTATGACTGACTTCTTCAGGTCATAGCCCAATGTCACCCTGAAGAGGCCATCTGTGGCCTGCCGCATCTAAGGTGGGGCCCCTCACCCCACTATGGAATGCACCCTGCTTTTATTTCCTTCCTGCTCTGAAGTTACTTGCTGTGCTTCTTCGTTTGGCCCACTGGAACCTGAGCTCTGTCTTGCTCACCCTCTTGGCTCCAGCACTTAGCACAGCACCTGGCCCATGGGAGGGACTCAGAAATGTTTGTTGATCGAATACATGATTGAAAGAATGAGTAAATGAATAAAGGAAAGAAATGGTAAATAAATGGCTAACTCTATCTTCAATCTCAAATAGAGGGGACATAAGGATGTTTCCTTGTACAAGAGGGAAAATTCCAAACAGGGCATGGCTGCAGTGCCATCCTCAGGGAGGAAGGGTAGAGAAGGGTGAAAAGGTGGATGCTCCAGACGAACGGGTTTGTTTAGCAGTGGTTTACTATGCATAGCTGAAGACTCTTCGAGAAGGGGGGTCGGGGTGCTCTCCAAACACTGGTCAGCCAAATGGGAATTGTGTGCACGACAAAGGTAATTATTACACTTGCTCTCTGAAGTGCACTTCTGCCCTGAACAGCCCCCACCTCCTTCTCTTTTTCTACTGGAATTTTCCTCCACCATTCTTCCATGTTTGTTTTCCTGAAGTACTGATTAAGCTGGGGCAGAGATAGTTACCTTTCTAATTCAGACTGTTTTTATTTGTGTAATATATATGTGGCTGTGCATACATACAGCTCTCTGCGTGTATTCGTTTGGTCAGTATCTGTCTTGCCCACTACAACATAACTTCCCTAGGAAGGGGACCTTGTCTGTCTTGTCCAGTGCCTAGAACAGAGCCTGGCATGTGGTAGGTACTGAAAAAATATTTGATTCCATATAGCTCCAACCTGCAAACCAAATTAATTCTTGACTTTCCATTTAGAGAAGAACAGTGGTTAAGAGTGTGGGCCCCCAAGATAGTGGCTTGGGTTACAACCCCGCTCATTCATTTCAAGAGCTACTGAGTGACCTTGGGCAAGTGACTTCACTTGTTTGAATCTTGGCTTCCTCAAATGTAAAGTGCAGATAATCCTAGGTCCTCCCCTGCCGGATGTTGCAAGGATTACAGAAACTTGGCACTAATCAGGGATCAACAGTGGTTAGTGGCATATTCAAGTGTAGTTGTTGTCAGAGTTTGGGGAGCGATCATTTGGATTTCCTCTCTACACCCAGTCTGTGGAGGAGTCTGGAGGGGGAGGGAGGTATGGAGGGACAGGGAGGCTCTAGGTTGGGGAGGGAGAGGGAGACTCTAGGTTGGGGGTTTATCTCTGCTAGCCATCACTGGGATTTTTTTTTCTTTTTTTCTTTTTTTTTTTTTTTAAAGATTTTATTTATTTATTTGACAGAGATAGAGACAGCCAGCGAGAGAGGAACACAAGCAGGGGAGTGGGAGAGGAAGAAGCAGGCTCATAGCAGAGGAGCCTGATGTGGGGCTCGATCCCATAACGCGGGGATCATGCCCTGAGCCGAAGGCAGATGCTTAACCGCTGTGCCACCCAGGCGCCCCTGGGATTTTTTTTTCAATGAAGTTGTATTTGATTGGGACTGAAGAATTGTGGTAAATAATTTCCATCAGCCTAAATGCTCCAAAGAGAGTGGAGTTATCACCGATTTCAGAAGGTGGGTTCCAGGCTGAGGAGGCCTTGAGTCATGGCATTCTGAGAAGCCAGGCTAAAGCCCCAACATTCAAATATGAGACGTTCTTAATGGCCGTCTCAGCCTAATGCCTCCCTGACGATGCTGCGCAAACCCTGGGAGCCCAGCTCACACTCGGGGCTACTGTCCATTCATGGGATCACAGGAAGATCATGCACCAGAGTGACGTGTGGGTCTTACCAGTGTAGGGTGACTGGAACCAGACAACAAAGGGTTCCCTGGAAAACACATCTGCGTCTCCAGCCTGATAGTCATGGTAGAGGTAGCTTTTTTTCACAGACACTAGCTTTTCCCTAGAAATAAAAAAAAAGGAAGCCCTTCCAGCTGAGTCAGTTGTCTTCTTACTTCATTCAAGAAGCAGAGACATAGCCCATGGCTTTATTAGCCCCTCAGGCAGGCTCTTGCCCTGCGAGGGATCTTTCGCTCTGACGAACGAGGTTCCGTCAACTCTTCCCAATGGCCAGAGCCCTTTGAAAGCTGGAGATCTGAGCAGTACCAGTTATCTGGGGGCACCCCCAAGTTAATGTTCAGCTTAGAACAAATTACTGCTAGGAAGAAGACAAGACTGTGAAGTTTCAGAGTCAGCCGTGCTGGGGAGCACGGATTTCCATCCCTGGGCTAGGACTTGACTGTGAAGAATGGAGAACTCCTGACCCTCCAGGCCAGGCCGCCACTGAGTCAGCCAACAGATATGATGTCGGGAAGCTGCTATGCTCTTTAGTTTCAGGAGATAATGCTTTGCTTCCGCCTCAGTTTGACAGCAAGTATTTTGATCAATATTGAGAACTGCTTAGAGATCCAACTTTGGTTTTGACGAAAAGAGATGCATTTTGATTCAATTCACAGTCATCATTTATAAGTGAATCGTGTCCCAGGAATCAGAGACTATACTTACTTGTAGAGAAAGGCATACTGTTCTTTATATGTGTTTCTTCCAAGCCGAGAGCTAATCACATAGTTGTACATTATGCCTCTTCTTGAATTTCTAGAGAACATAAAGATTTTACATTGCATCTTAAAAAATAAACATTCCCCTACTGTGTGCTCCCCACTCTTCAATCTGTGTCCATATCACCAATGGCATCATGGAGAAAGGCTGCCATTTGTCATAACCTTGGAGTCTAATAAGAAGGGCCACCATTGACTGGGAATGTGACATCGTCCAGGATCTTTACAGCCATTATCTCTTGCCCTTAGGAGGTGGGTACTATTGTTACCCATTTCTTTTTATTTTTTTTTAACTTTTATTTATTTTTTATTATTATTTTTTATTATGATATGTTAGTCACCATACAGTACATCCTTAGTTTTTGATGTAGTGTTCCATGATTCATTGTTTGCGTATAACACCCAGTGCTCCATGCAATAAGTGCCCTCCTTAATACCCACCACCGGCCTAGCCCATCCTCCCCCCCCCCTTGTTAGCCATTTCTTATAGTTTGCAGGTGCAAAGCTGGGATTTGAGCTCAGATACTATGTACCCTAAATCCACATGCTTTGGCCGACACCTGTGGGGTATTGTTGAGACCACAGAAGATTCAGGCCAGAATCAGCCCCAAATCCCACTGTCTCATGGCTGGGGCTGACCTCACACTTCCTGGTGGAGTAAACCTTATCAGGTCACCCTGTCCCTGCACTACTCCTGAACATTTCTCATAGGCAGGATTCCTAGTCCATTTTCATTGGACATTGACTCCTGCTCTGAAAACCCCCAAGTATTTTCTCACAAGTCCTGGAATTATGATTTCAAATCAGCTATTGTTTATGTCCTGGGGGCTAGAGATACAGCTGGGAAGTCCCATTAACTCTACCCCTCATTTATACCAAGGAAATTGACTCTCTGTGTGTTTGCCAAATCTTCTGATAACTCCACCCCGGGCAGAGCCTGACACGATTTTACTCCATCCGCACACAAAAAGATCTAGGGCATATCTAAGCTGCGGCATAGTCTCACGTTCAGTTGGAAAATAGCAGAGGGGGCCTTTAGGAGCCAGCTTAGGCCTGCAGAATTCCCCGGAGTGCAGATACATCTTCTAAGGCAGATCTGGCTACTGGGGCCCAAGAAGTGTGGACGGTAGATTCCACCGGGCTTCCAATTTGGGAAAGCTGGCCTTGTTCTGCATCTCGTCTACCAGATTTTGGGTTGGCAAACCTCTTGCAATGACTCAGCTGTGAGGCAACAAAGGCCCCTCCTGGCTTACGGCAGATGAGGGGACAAACAGGCCTGCCTCTGCCTGGAGTCCACAGCACAGTCCAGGGAGGTTGGGGAGAACTGAGACCAGTGGGGGTGGGAAGACCCAATCCAGGCTGGCTGTGGGGAGGCGCTGGGGCCCCCTGTCCTCCCAAATGTCTGAAAACTGACCAGTGCCCCTCTGTGGAAGACTGAGGAGGTTCAGAATAGGGCTCTGGCTTTGGAGTCCGACATGACCCAGGTCCAAAGGTAAGCTCCGCCATTTACTGGCTGGGTGATCTTGGGCAGGTCCCTCCTCTCTGTGCCTCAGTTCCCTCAGCTAGAATGGAAGCCGTAAAAGTACCAACCCCACCAACCCCACAAAGTTGTTGTGGGAGTAAATGAAATAGCACACAGAAATTGATTAACAGGATGCCTGGCCTGTAGTTAGGGTATCAATGGTAACTGTTACACGTGGCCCTCTGGACCACCATCTACCATAATTTTTTCCCTTTTACTGGTAACAGACACCACCAGCACTAACTGAGCCCTGCTACGTGCCAGGCCCAGTCCAACTACTTACATGCAGGATTTAATCACTGCCACATCCCAGGAAGATGGGTTCCATTATTAGCCCCATTTTATAGACAGGGAAAATGAGGTACAAAGAGGTTGAGTAACTTGCTCAAAGGCATAACAGAGCCAAGATCCAAACACAAGTGGTCTGAGACAAATGTAGGTGCCTAACCCTTGTGCTAAACTCCCTTCTCTATCATCAAAGATCAGATCTGAAACCAGAAGAGCCACTTGGGCTAAAACGAGAAGCTCAGCTCCAACTCATATTTTCAGATGAGAAACGGAGGCCCGGGGCGGGGGCAGCCCAAGAGGCCTCTGTGCGAACGAGGGCTTCCAAGGCTATTCCTCCTGGGCCTAATGAGGCGGGATTGACCATTAATTTATTTTTTTAAAATATGAGTTTCCTTAATTATAAAAGTATATTAATGGCCAGGTGTACTGGATGGTAGATTACATGGTTGTTTGTTAACATTTTCTCTGTGCTTTTAAGGATGTTTAAAATATTTAATAAGATAAAGGAAAGGAGGTATAACATTCTCATTGTAGAAAACCTGGAAAATACAGAACATATATAGAAGACATCCCATTTAAATTCCTTGTAATTTTTACTCTGAGATAGACGTTGTCAGCCATTTGGTTCATTGCTTTTGACTTTTAAATTTTGTTTTGTTTTGTTTTTCTTTTGACATAATTGAACTACTTGGTACATATTGTTGTATACTCTAGTTTGTGGTGTAATCTTATGCATGTACAAAAGAAATATTATATTAGAAGTTTTTAAAAATCAGAGTGCATCAGAATCACCCGGGAAGGTTATTTAGATGAAGATTATTCTCAGGGATTCCCACAAACATTCCCATTCAATAGACTGGAAGTTCTTGAATGTGCCTTTTTAACTCACTTTCGGGTGTTTTTCAGGTGGGTGGGTCTACTGATTATTCTTTGAGAAAGAATATAAATCATAAATATAATCCAATGTAATCTAAAATTATTTGAGGACATTATCTTTTGGGGTTCTTTGAAGTTATAAAATCAATCAGACTTTTTGTAAAATATTCAAAACATATAGAAGGATATAAAATAAAAAGTAAATGTTCCCCATTTCTTCATTGACCCTGTTCACAGTGGTCCTGCAATCACACCCCCCACCCCCGGCCCAGAAGTAACCACTGTTAACAGTATGGAGTGCGCCCTCCCGTTCTTTCCTCTGTGGCCATGCAAACTCAAACACACTCTTATTCACGCCTAGTGTCATGTGATCACTAAAATGGGCTACTCTACCTACAGTTCTGAACCTTCTTTTTTCAATATACTGCAGCCGTCTGTCCATGCTGGAATATTTAGTTCTAACCTATTCTGTAGTGAACATGGTTTTCATGGCTACATAATATTCCAGCTTGTGGGCATATCATAACTTCACATTTGTATTCAATCTTTTCTTTATGACAGGAGTTCTCATTTCAGCCTCTTGTCTCTTTCATTTCTCCCTCTGTCCTGGCTCCTCGTCTGTTTCCTCCATTTTGCTTTATCATATTAAAACTAGCCAGTCAAAAGTTCACAGGACTGAAGCTAGTAGAGTTGGAAGACTGGGCATTGTTGACCACATGACCTGGTGGTCAGGATAAGTGCTGGCTTTCACGCTAGTTTCAGTTCCCTGGGCTTTTCAGGTCCCCTTGCATTTGACCTTGAGCCCGCAGGGGGTCCAGCCCCCCCCGCCCCCCCGCCGTCTTTACCCATTTAGTCTCTCCATCAGTGTGGGACAGATCATGTTGTTGCTGTCCTTGATTTCCATGAGGAGTATGATATCACAGCGTTTGATGACCTGCAGAGACAGAATTCCCAGAAGTTTCAGGCAAATAACCTACAAATAATAAGATCTTTAACTGGGCACTTATTAAGTATGGGAATCGTGTTTTGTTAAAGTAATTAACTTCATTGCTGAAACAAGTGAGGAACTTCCTGAGGTAGGTAGTATCGTTGTATCTATTTTATTCTATTTTATTAAAGATTTTATTTTTAAGCAACCTCTATACCCAACGTGAGATCGAACTCACAATCCTGAGATCAAGAGTCCAAGCTCCACTGACTGAGCCAGCTGGGTGCCCCACTTATGTCCGTTGTAAAGATAAGGAGTCTGGGTCTCCAGGGAAGTCAAGTAAACTATCCAAAGTCACTCAGCTAGAAAGTGGTCGAGACAGAATGCAAATCTACTCAATCCATGTGCAGATGCTACGATCACATGATCACATGTCCTCTATCTTGGCTTAGCTTGAATAATCACAATAGCAGTAATAAATATTTATTAATCTCTTAGTAAGTGAAAGGTACATGGCTGGATATGGGTCTCCCCAGTTCACCTGGCAACAAAATTACAATAATAAAAAGGATAAGGGCTAACATTTATTGTGAGCCTACTCTGAGCCTCACCAACCCTGTGACATGACTATGATTATTAGCTCGCTAAACAGGGGGAGGAAACCAGGCTCAGAGTGATCGAGTGAAAAGTCTGAAGTCACACAGCCAGTAGATAGTGGAGTCAGGATTTGAATTCAGGTTCGTGCGACTGCAAAGCCCACCATGCTGTTAAAATACCAGATTAAAAAATATCTACTACTTCTCTGCATCTCAATGTCCTCGTCTATAGAGTGGAATGATGACAGTCATTCCCTCACAGGGTGGCTGGAGGATTAAATGGGTACTTAGAGCAATGCCAGCCAAATAGGAGGCACACAATAAATTACTATTGCTATTATTATTATTACTTGAACAGATCAGAGAGGAGGAGGCATGGCAACAACAACAACAAAAAAAATTGGAAACAACCTAAGTATCCCCAAATAGGAAAGCATTAAATGAAAGATAGCATAGGACATTATATAGCATTAAAAGTCACTTTTATGGGCACCTGGGTGGTTCAGTCCGTTAGGCGTCCGACTCTTGATTTCGGCTCAGGTCACGATCTCAGGGATGTGAGAGCAAGCCCCATGTTGTGTGCCAGACAACCTGCTAGGCCTTGCTTTACTCGCAACTGTAAGGCATCTGGCACGAGTGGAAGAGCGAGCAGAGGGAGGGACAGGGAGGGAGGGACAGGGAGCCATACTGGAACCATTGAGCCAAGTTTATAAAGCACAAAGACCTTCCTTATTTAACTCTTCCTTAAGGCATCGTAAGAAAAATGGGAATACGTTTCCTAGCTAGTTCTTTTAAAAATAATTTTGTTGTAGTAAATAATGTTGCTTATTGTAGAAAATTTGAAAAATACAGAAAAGACTATTAAAAAAAATCACCTGATGACCTGTAAACCCACCACTCAGACACTTCTCACATGATTTCTATACTTATACGTATTTACAAAATGACATCAAATTAACTAGCCTGTCAGTTGAAACTATAGACAATGAATCAAATGGCCTCAGATTCGTATCTTGACTCTATTGCTCACCAGCTGTGTGACCCTGAGCAAGTCACTTAAGCTCCCCGAACCTGCCAGATTCCTTATCTGTAAACGGGGACAATGTCCTCCTCATGGGGTTGTCATGGGGATTAAAGGATATGACGGATATAAAACATTCAGTCCAGTCCCTGGCACGGAAAAGATACTCTGCAAACAGTGGCAATGTTTATCACACAGTTTGGGTCTTTTTTTTTTTTTTTCAGCCTCACATGATGTGAGCATTTTCCCCACAGTGATTAAATACTCACTTTTCAAATCTATCACTGACACATGTTTTCCCTGCCCCAATTTCAGGCCAGGAAAAATCTATCTCGCCTGATTCTATCTCCGCAGAATGAGGCTCCAAAGATGGGGGGCCCCCAGAAGGTCCTCCCAGACCTGACACTCGAGATTTTCCTTACTCTGGTCACAGAGGGAGGGAGTCGAGGCAGAGCACGGCCAACAGTGAGGGTTTCCCAGCAAGCGGGGTTGTGTTGTGAGTGGGCCTGGGGAGAGGGGAAGGGACAGTCTAGAGAAGACTTATGAAGACTCTGGGGCCAAAAGCGGCCTGTGAAGCTCTCTATTGTGCCTCTAAACAGGGGGCAGCACAGCATGGGAGGGGAAAGAGCCCAGATAGGGTCAGTTAGGCCTGGGTCCCCACCCTGGCTCTCACACTTGCTGGTTCCATGACCCGGGACGGTGTCCTCCTCCTCTCTGAACTCCACTTGCCCATCTGCAAAAGGCAACCAGAGGGCTTGTGAGGCTGAACTTGGATGCTGCATACGAAGGGCCTGGCCCACAGTAAGCACTCCCAAAATCATAAGTACCATGTGCTGTGGGAGACAATGCCTCCCACGTCCACCATCTTACCCCCGGTGCCCCGGAGCATCTGGCACACAGCCTACCTTCAGTGAGTGTTTGTTGGATGAACAAACTTTGCTCTTTAAGGACACAAACTGAGGAAGGGCCAGAAGCAACCTTGCCCAGGCAGGGTTTGGCATCTGGAAAACTGTCCATGGTGCCGGCCAGCAATCCCAAGATGGGGAAGGCAGGCCTCCCTTACTCTCCAACCTCCCCGATGAAGGTCATAACGACAACAGCATAACAACAACAGCTTGACCCCGAAGTGATCAATCCAGCATGGAAGGCTGGAAAAGGCATCCTCTCTAATGGGGTTGGGTCATGTGGCTGGATTCGATCCTGGCTTTTCCACTTACCAGCTAGGGAACCCTGGATAAGGAACTTCTACCATCCTGAGCCTGCCTTCTCGGTTACAAAGTGGGGGCAATGCCACCTATGCCATAATATTAAATAGGAATATAGGGGCGCCTGGGTGGCTCAGTCGGTTAAGTGTCTGCCTTTACTCCAGTCGTGATCCCGGGGTCCTGGGATCGAGCCCCACATTGGGCTCCCCGCTCAGCAGGGAGACTGCTTCTCCCTCTGCTCCTGTCTCCTCAAGTAAATAAATAAATAAGTAAATAAGAATATAAAATTCCTAGCCTAGAGCAGGTGCTCAGACATGAGGCCCTGTGAATATCACTGCCCTGAATGACTGGGTTCGAGTTTCACTGTAAGTGCTCTCTGTGGCTCTGCAGTGTTTGGGATGGCCTCTGTTTACAGGATGGTTTTGCAGCATTGGGGCTAGGTAAGGAGTCCTTGACAGAGACTTCCCATATGCTTGGTGTTCTGTGTGATGGGCTGTCTGTCAGTTGGCCCTCTAGGATGCGGCAGCTCAGGGGAGGTGTGGAGTGTAGGGCCCCAACAGTAGAATCTCTAAGAACCAAAAGATAGCCTCTTAACACTGTGATGACTTTTGCTGGGCAGAATAATTGAGGAAGGTGATGGGCACTTGGGAACTCACAGGTACCCAGTCTTCATGTGCCCTTGTGCGAGGAAGCAGGGAAAATAGTTTCCTGGCATGTCAGAGCTCCCTGTTGAGCCAGGGAGTCTCGGCTCCCACAGGTCGGGCATGGCTGTTCTGGTTAAACAACCACTGCTGGAAGGCCTTGGGTACCATCCAAAGGGCAGGGCCAACCAGGGAGAGGACCATCTAAATAAAAACAGAGCACACAGTCCCTGCTCTAATCCATTTTGGGTATTAATACCAACAGTGACGGCTCTGTGATCACCTGCCCGGTCCCAGGCTCTCCTGGGGCCCTTCCAAACCTAGAGTTCTCTCTGCCAACCGGTGCCACAGGTTGTGTAAGGCCCACTTTCTGAAAGTCCCAGAGGCTGAGGGAGGAGAAGGGAATTCCCGAGGTTGCTCACACACACAGCTGCCGGGCAGGATCTGAACCCAGGGCTCCTGGTGTTCCCACCTTATCATGGTGCCCCCAGGGTTTTCTAAGGTGATAATACCCAGACAGAGTCCTGGGAAAGGTTTCAGCTCCCAGCATCATCAAAGATAAATTAACCTGTCGGGTCAAGAGAGTCCCAGCTGACTCCAGAAAAATGTGAGCAGCGACTCCAGACCTTGGTCATATTACCCCAGGGAAGTTTTATCTAAGTGGAGAAAAAGATCAGAATTGGTAGGTGGGAAAAGGTTGATGGGGTGGAAGGTGGAGAAGGAGGGAGAGAGGGGGAGGAGGGAGAGCGAAAGCTAAAGAGACAGAGAAAGGAAAAAAGAAAGAATGAATGCAAAGGAAAGAAGGAAAGAAGGAAAAGAAGGGAAGGGGAGGGGAGGGGAAGGGAAGGGAAGGGAAGGGAAGGGAAGGGAAGGGAAGGGAAGGGAAGGGAAGGGAAGAAAGGAAAGGAAGCAAATCCTCTGTGCTGTATCGATGGATGAAAAGACCAGGCTGGGCTGGCATCCCAGCTCCCCCTCCACCCACCCACCGACCACCCAAAGGAGGTCTCTACGACTTTTGTTGTCCACCTCTTCATGGGGGATAATAACCCTCTGTCTTAAGAGTGATGAAACGAAATCGTGTGTTCGCAGTGCCTGTCAGGGGCATTCAGTAAATGGTAATAAAACTGTAGGAACAGCCAGCCCTTACCTGGGGCTTACTAGGAGCAGAGCCGGTTTTAGGAGCTTTTCACGTACCAGCTCACACTTTGCCCCCGAACCTTCCTACAGGGCGGTACTGCCATAGCTCCCCAACACCCCCCACGTTCAGGGGATGACATGAAGCCCAGAGAGGGGCTGTGGTTATTGGAATGATTGCTGTCAGGATTGTGACCCAATGCCAAGGCAGCTGCTACCTTTCCCCCTTAGAGACCAACTTCGCTGAAATTTCTCGGGAGTCTCTTCGAGGCTGACGGCAGAGAGAGGGCATGAGGGGCACCTGGCGCTCCCCTGGACAGGAAGGGGTCTCACCTTTGTGATGACATCCATGGCATTCTTGTTTTCCTTCTTGGCTTCCCCAAAGGACCTCACATTAAAGGAGCAGAGCCTCAGGGCCAGGGCGCTGCTGATGGAAAGGAGGAGAAGCAGCTGGAAGGCCAGCAGCCGAGGCATCCTGGTGCGGCTCTGGCTTCGCGAGGACAGCGGCGTCTGGCGCGGGGTGCAGGCCACCTCCTCAGGCTCGCTGGCTTATAAAGCCTGCAGATAACAGGAATTACTGGATTCCTGTTGCTACTTTCACTTCTCTGAGGAACTGAAGATCATGGGTTTCATTCCCCAAGGAAATGAAGAAAAGGGGCTCATCTTTGAGAAGCCCCTGTGTGGGTCACCGCATGAGGAAATCGGCCTTCGTAATTGAGGGACCGTCCCCTGCAGAGTCTCTCCTATCCCAGCCGGGAACCAGCTGTGACATCTGGCCATCAACACTGTGGTGGCATGCCATGTGGCTTTTCCTGTGGATTGACAACTCGGAAGTGGTCCACCCCAGAGGGCAGCGGGGGTGAGGGAGCCCTCTGTGGGGGGGACGGTGAGGCAGGGGTCAGTGGGAAATCCTGCCACATTTTCTGTCCTCCCTGGGATTTAGCAGCCAGCTGGCCCTGGACACACCCAGGCTCCGACTCTCTAATCGCCCTGGTGGGCGTTAATTAAGGTCAACTCTGGCAGAGTTACATGTTTCAGGCAGTTTTACCATATACAGTTTCACACAGCAAATGCTAGCACTGGGTTGCCATGGATAGCAACTGCTAGTCTGCTGGAATGGGTCAGTAAAATGTCCTTGGACTTGAAGGACAAAGAGCCAGTGAAAGTCGCTGGAGAGATCCACGGTTCAACCAGATATGATCTTAATGTTTGTGAGACATGGATGATCCCAAGAAAGGAAGGTGTTTCAACCCAAGTGAAATGAGCTTTAGAGATGTGGGCGTGGCGATGGGACGATCTGAAATACAAAATCCAGTCAAGTCACAAGCCCTGGTGAGATTTGCAGACTTTGGCAAGGGAAATTCTTCTGGGAAGATGGTGGGTAATGAGAATAACTGGAAGCCAGCGTGGGGAATCTCTGGGCCACCCCCTCTTGGCGAGATGGGCGGGAACAGGGGAAACACGCATATATCACTAACATGCATCCAGGCAGCGTCCTGGCCAAAATCTCTGGCCAAGCATGCTCAGGCATCCTAAGGAGATAACCCCAAATAGCACATGGAAGGAAATAATGGTTTCCTGAGTGTCTGGTGAGATGCAGCTCCCTGGAGTTGGCAACAGGCCTCCTGAATCTCCGGGGAAAGGGGATGATTGTCTTCCTTGGCAAATCGGCATCTCCCAACTGGAGGAAGATTTAGAATTGAGTGCAGTACATGCTTTTTGTGACTTTTAAGAAGGAATTTCTACATATGCGCACTTTATGGATTAGTAACATTCGAGAGATTTTGGCCTATTTAGCCGACAATCTCGTAACTCCAACATCAACTCTGCAGTTAGGGGGATCGATTTATATTTGTGACTTTATGTTGAAACCTTTCTAAATTCATGCACATGAATGTTCTGGAACATTTATAAGAATTTTGGGTTAACAGTGTTTCAAAAGTTTAATTTATTAAAATTACTTAGTCTTTAGGGGTGCCTGGCTGGCTCAGTCAGTAGAGCATGGGGCTCTTAATCTCAGGGTTGTGGGTTCAAGTCCCACATTGGGTGTAGACACTACTTAAAAATTTAAAAATCTTAAAAAAAAAAGAATTACCTAGTATTTTAAAAGGTGGGTTTTTTTATTAGTTCAAACAACTAAAGAAGTTTATAAGGAAATGGGGTATATTAAATGTATAAAAGAAGTTTAAGATGCTTGTAAATGGGTCTATAACCCCTTAAAAGTAATTATTTAAGTTTGCTGAAGGTAGGGTTGTTTAGCTTCAGCAAATAAAAATACAGAGCACTAAGGAAATTTGACTTTTTAAAAATATTCATTTCTTTATTTTAGAAAGAGATAGAACAAGCAGGTGGAGGGAGATAGAGAATCTCAAACAGACTCCCTGCAGAGCCCAATGTGGGGCTCAATCGCAGGACCCTGAGATCATGACCTGAGCCAAAATCAGGGGTCAGACACTTAATCGACTGAGCCACGCAGGCAACTCTAAGTAAATTTGACTTTTAGATCATTCAGATTTAATTGGGCATCCTGTCCTGTGTTTTATCTGGCAATCCTACCTGGATTTATACAAAGAATAAAAACTTTTATAAGCTGCATTTAAAAGCGTGACATTTTCTAAGGCAATAACAATCCTGTCAGGGTCCTGGAATCGGGTTTAGTGCCCAGCATTAAAAATAAGCTACCCTGGGGACACCTGGCTGGCTCAGATGGCAGAGCATGCGACTCTTGATCTCAGGGCTGTGGGTTCGAGTCCCATGTTGGGTGTAGAGATGACTTAGAAATAAAATCGTAAAAAAAAAAAAAAAAGTTAACCTCCTACATTGGGAAAAATGCAAAACCCCTTTGTTAGAATTACTGCACATGTTTATGAGAAAAATATTTTTTAAATACTAGAATGATACAAGTGAGCAAAAGATGTTTGGTTAGCTTGACTATGGAGTGGTGGCAGCAATCTCTAAAACATTCTGGAAGACTATGAGCTGAACCTAAGCTCCCTTGGATTCTGAACAGACATAGGAACATGGAATTGCCATTTGAAAACTGTGGCCAGATAGTCTGGACCTCAGAGGCATCAGCTGATGGCCTAAAGCCATTTCAAATACGGACACTCTATTGGAACTACAGTTATATAAATTTGAACATTAAGTGTAACTTTTCCTCTTTTTCTTTTTTAAAGCATATTTGTAAACTCAAAGCTGAGCAGAAGTGACTTTACTTTCTCAAGTTCGATACTGAGTTGACTGTGTTCCTTCTTTTACCACCTCGTTGTTCCCCTCACCTCCCCTAAAGCAATAGTGCACAACTTAGGTTATTTTTGCTTCAAAAGTTTGAAAGAAAAACTTCATGCCATGAATTTTTTTTCTTTTGCAAGACACCTGTTATCACCTTGTTCAAACGTAAAATTTCCCTTATGGTTTGGAAACATTTCCATTTGTAATTTTGGGGGAAAAAAAAAAAGCTAACCTGGAGGATGAGAATCGACAAATCTATTTTTGAATTTTTAACTTTGATCGTTTGAATATTAATTTGAAAAATAAAGTAAAGCTCAGTGTAGTGGTTTCTGCATATAGAAACTGCCCTTGAGGACTTAAAAAAAAAATCACATAAACACTCTGAAGAGATTGACCCCATTCTGTAATTAGCATATTTACTGGAGGGAATTGGACTTAGGAAAAAAAAAAAAGTACCTGGATTCCGGAAAGAAAATACTAAGCCTCGAATTTAACTGAAGTCAGCTAGGTGCAGGGGCTTTGCTGAGTGTTTTCTGTTTCCTATCCCTCAGTACTCCCCTATGCTTCCTCCATTCTATGGATGAGCACACTGAGGTTTGCACCCAGGGATACACAGCTAGCCCATCTCAGTCCCTGGGACTCCAAACCAGCCTTCTCGCCTGCCAACCCAGGCATAGCAAAACCTTAATAAGGAGCAAACACTCTAGGTGGAGAACAGGAAGGAGACCAAAGGAGACTTTGACTTTTTACTATTATACATTTGGGTATTGTTTGATTTTTTTCATTTGTTTGTGTTTACAAAAACATGTACTTGTTTAGTAATTAAAAAGAAAGATGAAAGTACTAAAAAGCTTTTTATTTTTTAAAGCGGATTACACAATGTCCCTGCCAACGTGTTTTCTGTCTTTGTATGACCGAGCGCAGAGCAGCTTTCAACCGGCTTCAGGAGTCCCTGATAACATGGAGGGTTACACGGCAGGTTCAAGGAAAACAGAAAGCCCACACTCATCCATCCTGTGCCGGGAATTGGGGGTTTGAGACAGTTCCTTCCAGGAGCATGGAGTCAGGAGCCGGGAAGGAAAGCCAAACACTGGCCTGACCCACACTGATCACTTTGAAGTATCCTTCCTTCTGCCACTTAGTGGCTACGGATGATGTTTCCTGGGGCATGTACTTCCAAACACTAGTCTGTAAGATGCTCCTAGAAAAAAGGATAAATCTATATTACTCTCTGGAGATTTATAAAGCACATTAGCATATTAAATGCTCTGAAAAGTCCTGCAATAAAGAAAGCTGCTTCAGTGTGTTGAAATAGGGTGTACTGACTTTATTGTTCATAGAACCCTCTTCTTCCTATAAATCCTATCAATATCTTTTTTNATCCTTTTTTTTTTTTTAATTTTTTTTTTTTTTATTCGACAGAGACAGAGACAGCCAGCGAGAGAGGGAACACAAGCAGGGGGAGTGGGAGAGGAAGAAGCAGGCTCATAGTGGAGGAGCCTGATGTGGGGCTCGATCCCATAACGCCGGGATCACGCCCTGAGCCGAAGGCAGACGCTTAACCGCTGTGCCACCCAGGCGCCCCAATCCTATCAATATCTTAAGCAACATCCACCTTGAGAAATACCATCCCAGTTGGACAGGGACAGTCAGGTCCCTCAAAGCCTCACTAAGCCCCCATGGAAGAGCTCCCTGAATCTCATATGAATGGGTAGAAATGAGGAGCAGGAGTTCAGACACAGGGTCCCAAACATCACAGGGAGCCACAGCCATCCACCATGGGCCCTGGTGGGACGGGAGTCAGTGGGGACAACACACTGGGACAAAGGATACCTCAGAACTGGAGAAAGCCACGATGGGGATTTCAGGGGGAGTGAAAGTGCACAGACTGGGGAGCAAAAAGAAAGTAGCAAAAGTAGCAAAAGGAAACAAAGGGCTTGTGGTGGAGGACAAGCCGCCTGACCCAAACAGATGTTTCCAGTGACTAATGTCACTCTTTGTCTAGTAACAAATGAGCCGTAGCAATAATCTTGTAATGTATGCAAATCACTCTAGTTATCACAGTTCAGAGCCAGCTTCGCTCACCCCAGTCACAAGGGGAGGTGCTTTATCTAAGGTTGCTTCATTGGGACCAACCTCACCTTCATGCGATGGTGTCCAGATGATGAAGCAGGCTCTGGGTTTTGACCTCACACGGCATCTTCCACGCAGGGCTGTGCCTGGACCTCAAGCAGGTGGCATTCTGAAGGACTGGCCTTGGTGTGGCACTGCTCTGATTAGAACCCTTCAGAGGCCCTTCATCTGAGGTAAAGACCAAGCTCTTTCCTGTGGCCTCTACCTACCCCCGTCTTCAAAGTAACATTGCTCCTTTCCCTTTTTCCTCCCCCACTGGCCTCCCCTCACGTTGAGCAGCTTTCAGTGCCTACCTCAGGGCCTTTGCACAGCTGCTCCCTCCACCTGCAGTGCTCTTCCTTCCTCCCACCTCCAGGTCTCAGCTTAAATGTCACTTTCTCAGAAAAGCCTCGCTGCACACCCCAGCCCATCAATGTCTTCCCTTTTATTCTCTTCCATGGGGCCTATGTCTTTTGCTATGGCATGTATCACAATGTATAATTATTTATGAGCTGTGTGTTGTCTGATGTCTGTTCCCCGCTCGACACCTCTGTGGGGACAGGGACACCTATGTGTGTCTGCATAGCCCGGGACAAGACTGGCACGTAGCAGGTGCTTGGTAAATCATTGTTGAAAGCATGCTATGGTGACTTGACTGACTCCAGAGCCCACCTTCTCAACCATCGTGTGAGGACACTGAGCCAGGGGAACTCAGGTCCCTGAATAACCAAGAGAATCCAGGTCACTGAGACAACAGAAATATAGCAACCACTTCCACACAGCATCTGCCTTTCAGGGAGCCCCGAGTGCTCGGTTCTCATAGAGCTCCCCAGTCTCAGCAGCAGAGCAGGGAGCGGGCTTCTCTACCTCAGCACTACTGACATTTTGGTCTAGATAATTCCATGTTGTAGGGGCTGCCTCATGCATTGCAGGACAGTTAGCAGCACTCTTGGCCCTCACCCCCCGGAGGCTAGCAGCACTCCCCCTCGTCATGACAACTGAAAATACCTCCAGACATTGCCACATGTCTCCACGGGGATGGAGATCGCCCCCGCCCCGTTGAGAACGCTGGCGTGGAGGTAAAAGCATGTGCACTTCTACTTACTGGCTGTTCAACCTTGGGCAAGTCGCTAAAGCCCTCTGTGCTCATTTCCTCATCCTCAAAAATGGAGATAATAATAGCTCTTATATGCTAAAGCTGTGACCATTTTTGTGAGTTGATAAATCAAGGGCAGACTCAGCACAGTGTCTGGCCCTCAGGAAGTACTCAGTCGGATGATACTCTGCCTTTGGAATGAACTGTGCAAAGAAGGGATCGTGAGCTCCATTTTACAGGTAAGAAAATTGAGACTTAGAGATAATAATTTCAGGCCCCAGCCACTGACTATAAAGTGACTTCAAAGGCAGGAATTCAGGTTTTCAGGATTAATTCTCTTACCCAGCCCTTCCTTTATGGTATAAAAGGGCCCATTAACTCCAGACCTCACCTAACCAATTGCAAACTGAGCTGCTGGTGTTGCAATTAATGGGTTTGGTCTGCCAGGGTGGGACTAGGAGGAGGCAAATGAGGCGCTGGCCTCAGGTGGGACATTTAAGGGGGTGACAAACGACTCACTAATCAAGATCAATAATATGTTATTGCAGTACTTCCAATAATTAATTAATCTTGAGTAATTAATCAAAATTAATGCAGAACATCCACAACGAACAAAGTATCACAGCTTAAATGACCAACCAACCTCACTTTCAGGCTCCCCCTCATTCACCTGACCCTAATCCTGCCCCTGGGATCCGCAGACCTGTGAAACCGCTGTGAGCACACCTCCGGAGTAGAAAAGTCTGTTGGCTCCCAGCACGATGCGGGAGAAGGGAGCGCCCTCTTCTGGCTGACTGTGAGCACTGCTCCTCTCCTGGGGAGCCTCGTTCACCTTTGTCCCGGGATAAAGAAGCATCTCAGACCGTCTCGTCCAGCACCACAGTGCTTTTCACCTTGCCCTTCATGGGACATCTAGGTTAAAAGGCTGCAGGCAGACCAAATGATGCCATTGCAGCCTCCCCTCACCCCACACCTTCCCACGGGCCACTACACCGTGCTGGATCCATCGCCTTTCTCTGCTTACGAAGCATGCAAACATGCCCGGCACTTGTCCCTGCCTCTAAGGCCGATTCTAAAGCGGCCTGTTAGTATACAGCTAGCCTTTCCAGGCCGACCATGAGAGGGCACGGTGAGGAAGCAGGACCAGGAGGTGGAAGGCTTCTCACAGCTGCTGACTGTTTGCCTAGCTGCACTGTTTCTTCTTCTAAAGGTTTGGTAGTTTTTCATTTTTTATGGGCTATGAGAAACAAACTGAGAACTTCAGAGGGGAGGGGGGTCGGGGAATGGGATAGACTGGTGATGGGTAGTAAGGAGGGCACGTATTGCATGGTGCACTGAGTGTTATACGCAACTAATGAAGCATTGAACTTTACATCGGAATCCAGGGATGTACTGTATGGTGACTAACATAATATAATAAAAAATCATTAAAAAAAAATAAAATAAAATTATGTTTTAATTTTTATTTTTAAATAATTTCAAATGTGTATAAAAGTTGTAAAAATAGTTTAACAACTCATATATATCCTTCACCCAGCTTCACCGATGAACATTTAGGCACGTTTGCTTTTTCATTAGTTTTCATACATACAGATTTTTTTTCCCCTGAACTGCTCAAGAGTAAGTTGGAGGCATTATGATCCATTATCCCTAAATACTTCCAAGTGATTTCTCAAGGACAAGTAATTCACCTATTTAACCACAGGACAATTATCAAAACCAGAAGGTTTAGCAATGATATAATATTATTACCTAATCTACAGACCTTATTCAAATTTTACCAGTTACTCTAATAATGTTCTTTACAGCAGTTGTTTGGGGATTTTGTTGTTGTTGTTGTTGTTGTTGTTTGTTTGTTTGTTTTTCTGGTGCAGGATCCAATCCACACTTATGCATCGTCCTCCGTGGTCCTGTGTCCTCGACCCCCCCTAATCCGAGCAGTTCCTCAGCCTTTGTCTTTCATACCCTTGACAGTTTTGAAGTGTACAGTCTAGTTATTTTGCTGAATCTCCCTCACTTCCTCATGCTTACATTAAGGTGATACATTTTGAGTGGGAATACTACTTACGTGTTTCACAGAAGTTCTTAAATAAGCTTCTCCTGGTATTCACAGGGAAGCTGGGTGACTCAGACCCAGGAAGTAGATGATGATTTAACAGCTCTTAATAACAGTTGCTAACATTTATTGAGTGCTTGCTGTTTGACACTCCCTTCTGTGTTTGTTGATTTGGGCACGATTCTCTCTTGTATGGGGTGCTTATGTTGGATCCAGTAATAAAACAAGAGCAGCTATGGGTATTGAGCTGTATTTGGCCCCATATTACACATCTTCTTTTCAAGGATGAGGTCAGAGAGGGAGTCACTTGCACCAGGTCTCACAGCTACCAAGAGGCACAGCGAGGGGACGTTTGACACTCGAGTATGAACACCTGGTTAGTCCCCCATACCATTTCTTCTCTGGCACTTAGCAGTGACAAAGCCCTGCCAGCATGCCAGCTCAGAACACTGAGAACAATCCATGTCCCACCCCTAGACTCCTAGCAAGTGGGGATGTGTTCTCCCCATAATCTGAACTCCCCTGCTTACCCCACGTGTAAGGAGCATGAGACCTTGGGAGAGACCCCATGCTGTAAGTATGGGACCTCAGTAGGTTGTGTGGTGTTCTCCAGGGGCAGATTTCCCTCCTGGGTCATCACCCATTGGACAACTATTTACAAATCCATTGAAAACTGTATCAGCCCCAGAGACAGGGTGAGGAGCGCAGCTTTAAGTGGGTGTCAATCCTTAACCAAAGAGTGACTCATGAATGAGTCTTGAGGCAAGAATCCCACTGTAGGATAAGATTTCCCCTCCACAGGCTAAGCCTGCTCCAAAGTCATCCCAGAACCAGATTTAGATGCAGGCCGATGTCACTCATAATACACCCTGGAGATCTGTTGGCACAAGGAGCTCCCAGCCTAGGACCAGGGATCATTTTGCACCGTGCGTGTTTTAGGAGATTTGTTACTCACTCATTTAACAGTTAACCTACTAAATGTGGAGAGAGATACAGTGATGGATAAGGCAGCTCCTGCTCAAGGAGACTCAAAATTAGATCGTTAATTGGACTTGCCTTTCGTTTCAGTCAGTTTTCCGGGCCTCTGAGCCTTCATTTGATATGCAATGGCCAGAAAACTGTTATGAAGATAAACGACCAATGTAAATCTTGGACTCAGACCTTCTTGAGCCCCATTGGCCACCATTTTTTCAGGACCATTTTGACTTCTCTGACAGCAGAGTCAGCAAAGGCAACCAACCATCCCAGTCTGCCCAGAACTGAGTGGGGCTTTCATTGCAAAGACAAAGAAAGCAAACTGGGATGAACTGGTTATCCTAGTTTAGTTGGGAATGAGGGCAGCAGAAAGGGAATGGGTAAGTGGGTGAGAAAGAATAACAGTCAACACGTATTTTGTTTCAGAATTCAGTAATGGCTAGAACAAATTTATGAAGTAAGGACTACATTACCCCTATTTTATAGAGGCATAAACTGGGACCCAGAGAAAGTAAGCAACTTGTCAACAATGTACACTTGGTAAATGGATGAGTCAGTCCTGCCAGGGAGCAGCAAATCCTGTGTTCCCAAGCATGACTCTGCACTGCCTCAGAGCCTCGTGTGTAAATGTGGTGCAGATAGAGTCTTGAAACTAGAGTTGAGATGAATTCTCAAAGATTGGAAGCATTCTCCTCTGGAAGCGGTAGCTAGTGGAAGTTATGTTTCCATGGAGACCCACTCATCTCCAGTCAGGCTGCAGTCACAGGTAGCCATAACAGTGGAGAGCTGCCATCACTCAAATGTAGTGGATTTCTTCAGAAAAAGGCCCTCCATGGCAATTTCCTGAGCTTCCGCCAACGCCTATCCTATCATTCGAGACTTCAATGGAGTCTCCATGGCAGCCTGCAAAATGTAAGTCTTGCACAAGTCCTAGGAGGTAGTTGTTGAGGATGGTGGTTCAGAGCACAGATCCAGGAAACCTGTCTGTCTCCACTCCATCACTTGCTGGCCACATGAGCTCGGGCCGCTTCCTTAGCCTCAAACCCAGTTTCCTTGCCTGTGAAATGGTGGAAGTCATAACCTCCATACTCCAGAGCTGTTGTGCGGATGAAAACAAATGGTATAATGGATGAGAAGCACAATTCCCAGTATAAAGGAGGCAGAGAAGAAATGTATACTACCTACTAATTAACAACTGCTCACCCTATGTCTTTAAATGACAACAACCCACTTGAGAACTGACACAAAGGAACAGGAGTCTATTCCCCACAATTGCCTTCTACCCCTAGCTTCATCTGTCCCATTCCTCTACTCCCTCCCATTGTCCATCTCACTTCTGGCTCTTTGGCCTGTTCCCAGCCACTTGTGTGCCACTGGGAAGAGATGACCTAACTTGATACCTCCTGTCCTGGCCCCACTGGGTACCCAGTACCTCTAGTCCCCAGAACCCCAACTGGGATATCAGGACCACTGCCTGAAGGGGGACCAGACTATAATCCCTCCACCCAGACATGTAATCTGGCTTCCCCACATGACCTCAGCAGCTCAGAGAAGAGACAAGATAAGAACAAAGCAAGAAGGGGCACCTGGGTGGCTCAGTCAGTTAAATGTCTGCCTTCAGCTCAGGTCATGATTTCAGGGTCCTGGGTTTGAGCCCCGCATTGGACTCCCTGCTCAGCAGGGAGTCTGCTTTTCCCTTTCCCTCTGCTCCTTCCCCCAGCCTGTGCTCTCTCTCTCGCTCTGTTCTCTCTCTCAAATAAATAAATAAAAAATTTTTAAAAAGAACAAAGAAGCATTCTTTTTGATAAATCAGATGGATAAGGGAGCATCATGATTTAGCTGGCATAATGTGATGCACACCATCTTTGAAAGTTTCATTAAAATGTTCATGTTGAAGTGGCTACCCAGTGGGATGCTTACAGGCCCCAGGAGAGGCACCAGGGACAACTAAGAGGAGAGGTCTCAGTACAGTGTCATGAGTGATATGGATGTTGACATGAGACTGTGAGGACCTTGGGGGAAATATGTGTTTTCTTAGCAAGAAGAACTATGCACTACATTCACACACACACACACATGCTGGTAACCTTCACCCACTGATTCCTGGTTCACACTGGGGTCTTCATAATCTCTGTTTCCTGACTGACCTTTGACTATTCAAAGACAAGTTTTTAGGCCCGTCTAAGAACTAAGAACAGGGTGAGCCCAGTAAATGCTTGGTGTATGAGCAGCGATGATGCTGATAGCTGATATTACGCACACTTCCTTGGTGCCAGGCGAAGGGCTAATCTGTAAACACATTATTCAGCTTGATCTTGTCTGCAGCCCTACGAGGCTGGTCCCATCATCAGTTGCTCGTCATTGCCTCCTACTTATAGATGAAGAAACTCAGGTTTGCATAGGCAGATAGCTAGTAAGTGGCAGAGCTGGGCCCAGCATCATCACCTGAGAGGTGTTCCAATGACTCAGACACTTGGAGCTTGTGTTTGCTCATCTGGACTGCTGGCTGGGGTTCTTGCCAGCCCACCCATTAGTCCCTGTTTGGTACCTGCATCCCCAGTGTCCTTGGGGTGCTAGGTCTCCCCTAATCTCAGTCAATGTGGTTTAGGTGAGGTAGGAAAGGATTTCTTAAACAGGACATAGAAGCACTCAACACAGAGGATAATTTGACTAAATTAATTTTTGTCTAAAAGCACGAAAGAAAGCGAAAAGATAAGCCACAAACTGGAAGCTTTTGGCTCACATAGAACTAAAACCATTAGGACACAGACAATTAGACGGGAAAATGACACGAACAGGTATTTCACAGACACGGAAACACGATGGCAAACAACTATATGAACAATTGCTCAAGCCCATTCATGACAGACGTGAAGATTAAGACCACAATGAGACGCCCTTTCATACCTACTAGATTAGAGGCAGTGTGATGGAACCAAGTGTTGGTGAGACCCTGGAGATATTCTCCTATGTTGTCCTTCTAAAAGTTTAGTTTTGCCTCTTATATTAAAGTCCTTAATCTATCTTGAATTAATTTGGAGGGGGGTGGGTTGTTAAGTTCCATGTTTTTCTATATGAATAATCAATTGTCCTAATACTTTGTACTGAATTGTCCCTCCTTTCCCCAGTGATCTGAAATACCACCTCCCTCATAAACCATGTTTCCCTATGTGCATTGGTCTGTTTCTGTGATTTTTATTCTGTTTCTTTAGTGTTTTTATCTGTCCCTACATGAATACACACTGTCCTAATAACTATACTTTTATAACAAATCTTGATATCTACTTTTTCATCTTCACTAGGAACATTTTTACTTTTCTTGGACCTTTGCTCTTCCATATAAAATCTCATTTTTTCTAAAGATTTATTCATTTATTTTAGTGAGAGAGAAAGAGAGAGCAAGCGGTGGGGAGGGCAGAGGGAGAGAGACAGTCCTGAAGCAGGCTCCCCCACTCAGCCCATGACGAGCCCACTCAACATGGGCTCCATCCCAGGACCCTGAGATCATGACCTGAACCAAAAATCAATAGTCAGCCACTCAACCTACTGACCCACTCAGGTACCCCTTCCATATAAATCTTAGAATCAGTTCATCATCTTCCTTGAAAAGTCCTGTTGGGATTTTGATTGGAACCATTTTTTTATTCTTTTTTTTTTTTTTTAAGATTTTGTTTCTTTGACAGAGAGAGAGCACCACCAGGGGGAGTGGCAGGGGAAGAGGGAGAAGCCGACTCCCTGCTGAGCAGGGAGCCCCAGGCGGGGCTCAATCCCAGGACCCTGGGATCAGGACTGGAGCTGAAGGCAGAGGCTTAACCCACTGAGCCACCCAGGCACCCCTCATTTTTGATTCTGAAGGCAGCCTTTCTAATTTTTCATTATTGAGAATATTTGACGCAGGTTTCTGGTAGCTGCATTTTAACTGATTAAGGAAGTTCTCTTCCTAGTCTCCTATGAGTTATTACAATGAGGGACTGTTGAATTTTAAAATTTTGCCACCATTGAGATGACCTTGTAGTTCTCCTTTACTATGTTGATGTGGTTAACAAGAATATATTTCCTAATGTTAAACTATCATGGTTCCTGGGATGAACCTGTCTTGGGAATGATGCGTCATCTTTTTTATGTGTTGCTGGACTCAATGTACTAATATTTTATTTAAGATTTTTACTTCCATGTTTCTGAGCGATTTAGGAGTAATATTGATCTGATCTTGCATGTTATGGAATTTAGACTGACATCATAGAGTGAGTTGGGATGTGCTCTCTCTTTTTCTATTTTCCAGAGGGCTTATGAGAGAGTAGTATGATCTATTCCTTGAGAGTTTAGATTTCCTTCTAGAACCATCAGGCTTAATGTTTTCCTTTCACTAAAAATTTTAACAATTTCTCTAATAATTATAAAATTTATGTTTTTTATAGTTGACATCTGATATAATTTTCTGGCAAATCAAACTTGTTATCATTATGTAGTGATCCTCTCCATCCTTAGTGATTTTTGTTGGTCTGCTATCTAATATTAATATAGCTATACCAGCTCCCTTTTGGATACTATTTTTGAGGTATATCATTTTCCACATTTTTACTTTTAACTTTCCCAAATTCCTATGTTTTAGGAATACCTCTTGAGACAGTGCCTCTTGGATTCCTTTAACATCCAATCTGATAATTTCTGACTTTTAACTGATGAGTTTAGTTAAATTACTATGATTATTAGTATATCTGGACTTATTTTTTTTTTACTCTCTTTTTTAGGGGGAGGAGTCTCACTTTTTCTACATGTCTTTGAGTTGATTAGCATTTGGGTTTTTTTTATTGACTTATGTCATTTCCCCCTTCTACTGGTTTGAAAGATATCCATGTTATTCATATTACTTTAATGAATACCATTGACATTGTGCCTTGCATAATTAACAAAGGCAAAGTTAATATCTTAATTCCCTTCCCACCTCAAATGCAAAGGCATTGGAACTCTTTAATTTTGACCACCTCGTTCCTAATTTATTGCTGTCCCCTATTTTCGTTCTGACCTTGTTTAAACCTATAAATTATGATTATTGTTGTCATCGTTATTGTTTTGTACTGACAGTTTTGTTTTGATTCACTCTATTTGCCAATTTCTTCACTCATCATTCCTCCTTTCACTGCAGTTCTTAATTGGGTTGTTTTTCTTCTTTCTAAGGTATGTCTTAGAAGTTCAGTTAGTCAAATTTTCCAGTTGTAAATTACTTTATCTGTATGTCACTCTCATTCCTGAAAGGCTGGGGATCCAATTTTCAGGTCTTTGGAGATATTCTTCAACATCTTTTAGCTTTCTATATTGCCTTTCAGAAATTTGCTGGCAATCTAATTCCCTCCTTTGGGAATAATCTGTCTCTTTTTTTTTTAAATCTCTAGCTGCTTTAAAGATCTTTTCTTTGTTTTTAGTATTCTGCAGTTTCACTACAATATTTCTTGGTGTGGATTTCCTCCTATTTTTCCTACTTAGAATATATTATTATGCTTCCTAAATCTGCAGAATTATCTCTTTTTTCTGCTCTGGAAATTCTCACCCATTACTACCTCAAATATGGCCTCTCCTTTCTTCGCTCCATCTTTGATGCTGCTTAAATGAATTTTAGATCTTCTCAGCCTATTCTGCATTATTTGTAAGATCTTTCATATTTTTCATGTCATATCACTCTTTGTTGCATTCTGATTGATTTCTTCAGATAGGTCTTCTGAAGCACCCTATTAGGTTAATTATGATCTATGAGAATCCTGAGCAACTTGCTCTTTGATGAGTACATTGTCCCTAAGCTCTGAGAACAATTTGATGGGGGGGGGGGAGAACAAGTCAATGAAACACGTCAAATGCAACTCTTGTAATGTGAATGATGAAGTAGCCAACACCGTAGAGAGAGATGCCCCAGTCCAAGCCAGGGAGATTGTCCTTAACTCTGGATGGATGCCCACAGCCCTGACAGAGGCTGGTTTTACAAGGTAGCCTCAAAGATGTTCCTTTGCCACATCTATGAGGCTTCTTTTCCATGACCCATTCTTAAAATTCAGAACCCGCCCAACTGAACCAGGTTCTGCCAGTCTGGAGGGTTTGGCAGGCAGAAAGCTGCCTTTGGGGTGGATTTAAATACCAAGAGAGTCCTATTGGGCATTGGTCCCACGTAGGTCTAGAGTAAGAGGCAGAAAAGGAAGCCATGGATTTGGGGTAGTAGAAGACATCAAGACCCAACACTCCACCCCACATATAGTGCTCAGCACACAGTAAGTGCTCAGTAAATATTAAATAAATGAATAAACACTTTGATGGAAGAAGTCCATAGCGCAGTGTGGGCCCAAAGGGGACTTAAGGAAGGTTTCCTGGAGGAAGTGACATTTAAATTGAGGCATGGAAAAGAGTTAGTAGCCTGGCCAAGCAGAAAAGGAAGAGTTCGTGGTGGAGGGAACAGCCCATGCAAAGGCCAAAGTGGTAGAATTCAGCCTGCCTGCTCTGAATACTAGATGAGGCTGGACTGGTAAACTGAGGCCAGATGCTCAAAAATCCAGGCTTTGTGGCAGATAAGCTAGTCAGACAACACTGAATTTCATGGGTGATAACTTTTACGCTCCGCTCCTTATTTTTTTGCCTGATGAGGTTTAACTGTCCTTAAAAAGAAGAAATGATCGGGGCGCCTGGGTGGCACAGCGGTTGGGCGTCTGCCTTCGGCTCAGGGCGTGATCCCGGTTGTGGGATCGAGCCCCACATCAGGCTCCTCTGCTGTGGGCCTGCTTCTTCCTCTCCCACTCCCTCTGCTTGTGTTCCCTCTCTCGCTGGCTGTCTCTATCTCTGTCAAATAAATAAATAAAATCTTTAAAAAAAAAAAAAAAGAAGAAATGATCATACTGGGAATTTAACCAGTGGTGGCTGAAAGCCTTTCAAGACTGCCATTTTGCCCACGGAGCTTAGAAGCCAGGTGCTGGGTCTAAATTCCCAATTCTGTCCTTACAGGCTGAACCCATGAGCAAGCTCCTCACCTTTCTTCTGAGAAAGGAAACCAATCACAATGCCCTCCTCACAGGATTAAAAGAGACAACATGTGTACGACAGCGTTGCTAAGCTTGCCTGTGAACCTGTGCCTGTCCCTCTGAGGTCTTTGAGAGCAGAGACCCAGCCAGAGTCACTTTGCGGCGCGTACCCAGCAGCACCAAGCACATAGCAGGTGCTTAGTAAACAATGAGCCAATGCCTCGACGAACTCTGGCATCGCCTGGTGGAACTGTGGCTCCTTGGGTCCCCATCCCTTCCCCTCGCCCCGAGAGCTCTTTAGGGGCGGGGCGGAGCGGGGCGGGGCGGCCGGTTCTGCCCTCCGCACTCGGCGCCGCGCGAGCGGAGGAGGCGCGGGCACTCTGGCCTGGGCTCTTGGATTCTTGGAGACAGGTTGCTGAGATCGGGTTGTGCGACACCATAACTTGCCCCTCCGGGTTTAATGCTCTGAGCGGCGGAGCCGAGGGGCGGAGGGTCCCCGTGCGGGATCGGCGGTAGACCGGACCAGGCAGCCGCGGAGCCGCGCGAGGGGCCGGCGCGGGCGGGGCCGGCTTTTCTGTCGGCTGACGCAGACCGGCGCGCTGCGCCTTTAAGGCGTCCAGCAGAGCCGGGCGCCGGGAACTGAGCGGCGCGGGCACGAGCGCTGCCGCCGGACGCGAGCGGGGCCGGGAGCCGAGGACCTGCGTCCGGATCCGGCGGCTAGACCCAGGCGCCTGAGGTCAGACGGAGTGAGCGCCAGCGGGGCGGGGCGGGGATGCGCACCTGAGAGGGGGTGTCCGGGTTCTCTCCCTTATGGCCCCGTGACCTAACCTCCACTTCTCCAGTCAGGGCTGCCTGGCCTCCCCGCAAGCGACGCTCGGGGCGAAATGGGTCGGGGACCTGCACCTCTCTTTCTACTCGGTTCGCTCGCTCCGGCATCAGCCCTTGGACGGGTTTGACATTCCCGAATCCCACGTGCCCTCATTCCCCGGGCTGCCTACCGCCCTAAGCCCAGGGACAAGGTGAGGATGCGTCGGGGACCTGCACCCTCTTTCTACTCCGCCTCCCACCGCTGGCTCCGGCACCAGCCCCTGTGCACCCCTCCTGTGCCTGGATGGTTTGGAGGCTCCTGCAGCCCTGTCCTAACCACTTCCTGAGGAAGGGCTGCAGCTCGACCTCCCAGCTAATGGGACCTACCCCCGTCCCACCCCAAGATATCTGCGTCCCTCGGGACCTCCCCCGGCCAACACCTACCCCCAGCAGCCTTTTAGCTCACCTTTCCTCAGTCTGCCCCAGTTCCCTCGGCCTCATGCCCTCAACTCCCGGCAACCCTTGAGTTAGGATGCTGGTCCAACCACCCCGATAGCTCGGTGCTGCCCTACAACCCCCAGCATACCCCGCCCACACATTCGCTGCCTTCCTGGCAGCCTTGGAAATTGGGATTGTGTAACGCTGGCTGGAGGGCAGAGCACATGCAAGATTTGCGCCCCTGTACCCGCATTCAGAGTGGAGGAGGCCAAGTTGACAGTGAATGAAATAGGGAAGGAGGAAGAGGTTGCAGGAGGGTCTAGAGGCTGTGCTATCTGGGATGTGTACCTGGAGCCCTTATGCCTCAGAGTCTGGTTGATTAAGAAGAGGTCCCAACTTGGACTGGAGGCCAGCATTTGCCTCACCTCTCCCTCATGGCTAGTCTACCTGGCTGGGCGTTAAGAAGAGTTTATTATAAGTAATAGCTGACATAGAATAAGCAAGTACTGGCTGCCTGATCCTGTCCTAGCACCTTTAGAAGATTATCTGCTTCACTTCTCCCAACAGCTCTATGCGTGAGGTAGGTACCAATGTGATGCCCGTTTCTCAGAGGAAGAATGTGTCCCCTTCCCAGGACACACAGGGAATCTGACCTCAAAGCCCCCATTCTGAACCACTAGACTTAATTTTTACCCAATTGTAACTAATAAATTCTTAACATTTTTGTAATCTAGGAAGTTAGAAATAAGAGAAATTGATAACCTATGTTCTTAGCACCAATTTTTCTAAAAGTAGGTTCTCAGACCAACGGGGGTCCTGGATGTCCTCCTCAAGGAGACAGAGAGAAGGGATTACTGAAGGCCACCCAGCTAAGAAGTACCAGGGCTGGGATGCTAAACATGTCCTGGGATGGTCAGTCATTACTTCCTGAGCTCCCATTCTACCCCAGCCCATCAGCCTAGGCCCCTGGAGATTCTCTTCCCTCCCCTGTTTGCATCCTGATCTCCCCCTTCCCCCTCTGCTTCCTTTGCTATAACCCAGGCAAATGAGGTGCTCCCTATGCTTAGGCTGTCCCCTCCTTTAGAAATGCCCTCCCTGGAATCTCTGATGTCTCAGTCGTACCTACCTGTTAGCTCCAGCTCAGTGGTCCCCTCCAGGAATGCACCTCTGATTCCTCCCCTGCGCCCAACTGAAAGTGATTCCTTTCTCCCCTGGGATCTTGTAACTGGGATCCTTACCTTCCACCCCTGTGATGGCATTTGGAAAGTTCTATCTACATGTGTCTGCCTATGTTTTCTGTGCTGGCAGGATCAGAAGCACTCCCCAAGACCCCTCTAACCGTTTGCCTGGTGAAACCCCAGGACAGAGAGGGAGGGGGGGGTCCTTCGGGGGAATGGTGTGGTTTCTGAAGTAAGAATAGGCTCAGAATTTCTGAATCCCGCAACACCAGACTCCCTTCATTGAGCTACGGCCTGATCATGGGATAATGGCTCAGCATGGTACCTAATGTTTTAATTACATGTGTGTTTTTGTTCATAACCCAGAGGATTCCCACCAGAAAATCAGAGAGACTTGGGTCTAATCCCACTGCTACCACTGCTAGCTGTGTGGCCATTGGCTTATTACCTAACCTCTCTGAGCCTTAACTTCTGGTAATGGCACCTGCTTCAGAAGGCAGTGATAAGATTTAGATAAAATAACACACAGGGCCCAGGATGTGGTAAGCACTCAGTAAGCACCAGCTATTATGAAGAGTAAGTGTTGACCCCCACTTTGAATTGCTGGAGACCTATTAAATCATCACTAAATGACTCACACTGACTCTGCTTAGAGGTGGGCCAGAGGAGTCCCAGCCAAGGAGAGAAAAGCATTTTTTAAAAAAGATTTTAAGTAATCTCTACACCCATCATGGGGTTTGAACCCACAAGTCACACGCTCCACCAGCTGAGTGAGCTAGGTGCCCCGAGGTAAGCATTTTGTGTGTGTGCTTAAAAAGGTCTGTGCTGCCTTCTTCGCCTCTAAACCATCCATTGCCTTGGCAAAAAGAATCGCCTTTCTGTTTTTTAGCTTTAAAAATCTATGAACTTTGAGTTCTGTGAGGCTCCACACACCTAGAATGAGTGTGTGAATGCAGTTCATGCAATTGTAAGTCATTGTGAAGCTTAGTGATATGAGAAAAAAAAAGCTTGTTCTTAGAAGTGACCTTGGTTTGCACTGTGTGTTGGTTCAGGTTTATCTTGGGGGCAAGAGGTTTGACTCAAACGTTTACTTTGGATTTGGAGGGAAGGAAAGCTGGGGTGAGTGTTTTTCCCTAGGACACTAGTAAGTGGCTCAGAGTAGAAATCAACTTCCCTGTGTTATATTCTTTACCAACTCCTAGTTATTTTGGTGATGAGATCCCTTTTTACAGTGATGAGTGATGAGTGTTCAAAAGTAAAGGGCCAGGAATGTTCAAAGCTAAGTGTTTGGAAAATCCGGGGAAGCCAGCTCTGCAGGTTGAAAAAAAAAATGTTTTAAAATGAATCCTAATTTGATTATTAGGGTAAGTTAGGATCCCATTTGATAATTTCAAGACTGTTGATTTTAGATATTCTAAGGCATACATTTTTGTAAATATTTATGGTTCTGTGGCATTTAGCAGGCTGTGGGACTTTGTTTCTGTGACCCTGCAGGACCACAAATATTTTTCATTCTATCAATATGGTGGCTATCAAATTCAAATGAAATAAAATTTAAAATTCTTAAGTCACACTGGCCATATTTCAGGTGGTTGATAGCCATGTGTAGACAGTGGCTACTGTATTAAGGAGAGCAGAGAGAGAACATTTCCATCTTCCCAGAAAGATTTATGGGAAGGCACTGTTTAGATCAGTAAGGCCATGGACAAACTGCATGACTACCGGGTTAAGTTCCATTCTTTCTCTCAAGTCATCTGCAGGCCAAAAAATGGAGTGTGTGGAGGATGTTTCGTTGTCAAGAATGAGGATGTTACTTAAATCCCCTTAACCTCATTTTCGTTTTCTGGTTCACTGGCTTTTAACAAACTACCAGGTTCAAAGGATGGGGGAGATGGAAGCAAATGGCATGTTTTCTGGTAATGCTTCTCCATCCTGGCTGCATGTTAGAATGTTAGAACTGCCTCGGGAATTTTTTAAAAATACCCATGTCCAGCCTCTGCCCCAAGCCCAGTGAATCTGAATCTCACGGGGGTAGGGGGGTGTCCCTGAATCTATATTTTTAAAACGCTCCCTGGGAGATTCTGTGCAGCCAGGGTTGAGAACAACTGCCTTCAAGACTGTGAACTTAGGGGGAAAAAAAATCCCTGAGGACTGGAAGATGTCCTTTTAAGGCAAATACGGTGAGTGGCTAAGAATGTTCCTCATTGATTTACTGCAGCAGTAAATCCAGGGCTGGAGTCAAGTGGGCTCACTTCCTCCAGAAGAGCTCCCAACTGAGGGCAGCTTTGCTCCCCCCACCCCACCCCCAGGTGCATTTGGCAACGTCTAGAGACATTTTTGCTTGTCACAACTTAGGGGTGGCATGGAGTGGGTAGAGGCCCCTGGATGCAGCGAACTATCCTACAGTGCATAGGACAGCCCCCCACAACAAAGAACTAGCCAGCCCAGAGTGTCCCTTGTGCCACAGTTGAGAAACCCTAGATCTGGATGCAATTTTTGCAAACCCAAGTCCTCTCTGACCTTGGATGTAGTTGTCTCTTCAAAGAAGATCAAGGTACGCTCCTAAACTGGGCCCTCAGAAACCCTCTTGGTCATCTTCCAGGCTTTCCAAACCCAGAAGCCATGGAGGGGGTCGCTGCCTGTGTTTGGACGCGTTTGGGGCTGCACCAAGGAAACTGCTGATTCAGGCGGACAGGGCAGCCTGCGAACTGTGTGGGCAGAGGTTCTCAACACTGCTGCAGGTTGGGATCCTATTCTTTTTGTTAAGTAATTATCTCAAGTAACAGCAGCCTTTGGCTTAGGCTGCTTTCCAGAGGCTGTGGCTCTGTGGCTGTTGGTGTTGGGTATTTGCCTTGTGATATACTCAGAACAAGATTCAAGCCTTTTATGTGATGAAATTTGGGAATGGAGCAAGGGGCCAGACTCTGGGAGTATAAAGATAGCAACACAGACATGCCTGCAGACTCAAGCCTCTGAGAGCCCAGGGCATGGTGGCACTGTGGGGGAGGGGTGATGGAGGTGTGGCAGGGCTCCTTCCCTGGCCCTGCGAGGGCCGGTGAGATCTTCCCAGCTGTCCAGAGTGAGCACTTGGTATCCACCAGTCACTGCTTTGAGCTGTCTCCATGCACCCTCTCATTCTATCCTTTTACCGAGGCCCTAAGAGGTGAAGTGACTTTGCCAAGGTCACATAGTGGGTCATAGCAGAGCAGAGATTTGAACCCAGGTTATAGATCTACAAAACTGAATCCTCAGAGAAGCATTTATAGACTGGGGCTGTGCTTCATGGCCAAGACTTGTGGAATGAGCTGGAGCGCACCAGGCAGGAGGGAGAAAAGGCATGCCAGGGAGAGTACCATGTGTGCCAAAAAGGCTTGGAGGTGTGAAAGAGTATGACATATCAGGGATTGTGGCTCATTCAAGGAAAGAGGTGAGCAGGGGGTGATAGAAGAGGATAATCCCCAAATATAAAAATCATGTGGCCCCAGTGAGCCACTGGTGGACTGGAGGCAGAGAAGAGCTGTGTGACATTGGACAGCTTGCTTAACTTCTCTGGGTCCCAACTGCCCATCTGGAGATAGCCTCTAAAACTCAGCGCTCTGATGAAGAATGTTTGTTTTGTTGGAGACCATCGTGAACAAAGAGAAGGAATGGCCTGTGGTGGCACTAGTGGGCAGCCCTGTTGATTCGTGACCTCCTCGCTTATCATTTGGTATTGATTGACTAAGCACCCTCCAAGGGCAAGACACGGTGTGTCCTGAAGTGCTGTGGCAAACGCAGAGATGTAGTAAGACTCATCGTGGAGACTTGCAGCCTAGTGGAGGGTACAGCTGGTGTTCTCATGGGTCCCGTGCTTAAAGGCACAAATCACCAGTGCCACGAGAGAGAAGCATTCCTACAAACTATCTGAGGCGTGCTGGTTCCTAACAACTGATGGGGCTGAGCGAAGGTACACTGAAGGAGATAGCTCCTAGCTCTGCTAGAAAGACTTGTAAAGAAGATAGGGGGAGGTCAAGGGTATCTTCCAGGAAGAGAGAGTGGGGGAAGTGGAGAGAAATAAAAAGGCAATTCAGGTACAGTCCCTAGAGGGTCAGCCTATCAGCATCTCTGGTATCTGGTTCCCTACAGTTTCCAGGTCACAGAGGGCAACAGAAGTCATCATTGCAGGAAGATATTCAGTAATGGGCTTGCCATTTAAACTGAGGCCCCCCGCCATCATCCCTCCCTCTGTTTTCAACCGCAGTGTCTAGCCGGGTGCCAGGAGCACCCCTGTCTTGATCATCTGTCTCTCCCAGCTCCTAGGACGTTTTGCAGATCGGTACAGGACAAACAGTGGAAAGTGAAATTGTAACTCTTGTGAGAGAGGCAGGATTTCATGAAATCAAAGCAAGCGATGTTGGAGAACTGCTTGAATGACCTGTCAAGGCAATGATAGATGATCTGGCCATGTGAGACCTGATGAAGAGAAGGGGGGAAATTGCATTCAGAAATCAATTCTTTGAAAATCAAAGAATTAAGCCCTTGAGAGATCAATAAGGTATGTTTGCAAAAATGCCTTCTTTGTGATAGCACTGTGATAACCAGATGCTAACCGGAAGGATTTATCATGCTCTAAGACAGTCCACGTGAGACTTATTCTTTGTTCTAAGAATTATCACAGGATTGCAGTTCTGACCTCATTTTCATTTTGTTCAATATTTACTCTTGCTTTTAAAATACATTTGGTTTTTTGGTTTTTTATTTGGATTAAGTTCTAAACCAAACTGTGTTTTTTTCTTAACTGTGAGCTTTCCCATGTGGCTTCACCACAGGTCCCTTTTTTGGATGCTCATTCTCCAGGGTTATAGAGATCTCCTCTGGGAGGAGATTCTGCTAGAAAGAAGGTAGGGACCAGCTCACAAAGGGCCCTGAATGCTGAGCCTCTGCTGGGAGCCAGAAATCTTGTCCTGATAAAAACCTCCAGGCTCTCAATCACAGGGCTCCCTTCTGTCTAATGCCGACTTTGTTTTTGCAGTTAGAAAATGCTACAGACCAACTTCATCTCCTTTAGAAATGACAAAACCCTCTTTAATCTCCTTGCTTTTTCCTTTTATTGCGAAGCACAGATTCAGCAATGGGAGACTGTGTTTTGGTTGCTGAGGTTCTATTTTAGGCCCTGTGCCATTGCGTACCCATATAAAGGGCTATTTTAATTCCGTTCAGTCATGTGGAAAATAATCACTTAAGCGATGCTCTTTCTAGCACTTTACCTTTGAGAGGTGACCTCGGCTGATGACAGTGCATGCATCTGCACTAATCTGCCAGTGGAGTGCTGGAATCAAAGCTGGTTCTGGGCTCCCTGAGAGCCTGAGAACATTGGGGTCTTTGGAGGTGAAAGGTCAAGTGACTTTGGCTCTTCTTCTATCCAGCAGGAGACTGGCTTTTATTTCTGGGGGGTTTTCTTGTTTTAAACATGATTTCAAGCAGGCAGTTAGGTCAGACTCTCATCAGCCTAGATCTTGAACCCCCCAAGGCTCATATTTTGAAGGTGCTAGGCTACGTCAGGTCACATGTTGGGTATTTTATTGCCTTGTTTCTTGGCCAGTGCAATTTTTTGGACGATATGCTGCCAGATACATAAGCCACTTACCTTCCAGCTGAGCCCCTGATTCAGCTGCCTGCTTTAACCCCCTCTGACTGTGTCCTTTCTCCCGAGAAGCAGGTGGCAGGATTATCTGGTTCTCTAATTCCCTGCCCACAGGACCAGCCTGACTAGGCTGAATTTCCTTGCCCACAGAGCTGCCCCCAGGTGGTAGAAGCCAAGGAGAAGGGCTGTGGGCTTGGCTGGTTCTTAAACAGGAACCCCCGGGGGGAACCAGTTGCTAGCACTTTGGCACCAATTGGGACCAAGTGATCATCTTATCAGTACCTCTCCCAGAGCCACAAAGGAGATATGCCTGTCTGGTTTATGCACCTGTATGGTTGCAAAATGGAAATCCTTATCCTCTTAGAGTGCTGGACTTTGACCTTTGAGAACTGAAATTCCAACTGACTTAACCTTTGGATAGTCACACAGGACAGGATCCCTCTCTGGTCTTTGCAATCTTAGCAGGCAGCCTGGCCTTTTAGCTTGTGTAGAGGGAGAGGGATTTGCAGGCTAACAGCCTTCACATTTGTAGATCTTCCCTTATCATGCGAAACAATTAAGATTTGATTGCTCACTCTCATGGGCCATTTTAACTAGCATAGGCTCCAGGACTGGCCAGTAGAACTCTTGGTGGTGATGAAAATGGTCTCTGTGTCCACTGTCCAGTCTGGTAGCCACTAGCTACATGTGGCTCTTGAGCACGTGAAATGTGGCTAGTGCTGCCAAGGAACTGAATTTTACATTTTATTTAATTTTGATCGATTTAAACAGTCACATGTGGCTAACGGCTACTGTATTGGACAATGGTAGATAGACCATTCTAGTTGAGGACTTTATATTATATTTTGTAATTAAATAAAGAAAACCTTATACACGCACATAGTAGCAATTCAAAAGATACAAAAGGGTATCAGTGACAAGTCTTGCTCATCTCTGTCTCTAGTCCCCCTGTTTCCCTTCCCAGTGGCAGCCATGGTAACCAGTTTCTTGTGTATCCATCCAGAAACATTTCACACATATATAAACATAACATTTCTTTCTCTTTCTCCGTCCCTCTCCTCTTTCTCTCCTCTCTCTTTTAACGCAAGAGGCGTTATTCCGTCCACATTCTACTCTTCCTGGGGTTTTGTTTGTTTGTTTGTTTGTTTGTTTTAGAGTCAGGGAGGGGTAGAGGGAGAGAGAGAATCTTAAGCAGTCCCCACACCCGCACAGAGCCGGCAGTGGATCTCATCTCACGACCTTGAGATGATGACCTGAGCCGAAATCAAGAGTTGGGACGCTCAACTGACTAAGCCATCCAGATACCCCTGTTCCTTGTTTTTTTTTTTTTTTTTTTTGAGTTAACAATGAACCTTGGAGGTCATTATTTTAATGGCTTACATTTAATTTTATTTGTATTTAATGGTTATACATAATACTCCTTTATAAAGTTATACCATCATTTACTTAACAGGCCCCCTTAGAAGTGGGCATATGAGTTAATTCCAGCCTCTTGCCATGGTAAATACCAGTGTGACAAGTAACTTGCACAAGCACGATCTCACATGTTCGGTATAAACACAAACTCTTAGAAGTGAGATGCTCAGGTCGGAGGAATGTGTGGTCTACATTGCCTCAGGTTTTTACCAGATTGCCACCCATAGAGCTTGTTGATGGGAATAGAAGTTGGTGCCTGTGGAAGAGCGTCCCCCTCAGCCTCAGCAACAGTCTGTTAGTCAACTTTGTGTTCCTTGCCAGTACGATAAAATCAAGATTGCCATTACCTTGTAGATTTGATCTACATTTCTCTTATTATAAATGAGATTGAGGGTCTTTTTATATGTTCCAGAGTCATTTCCTTTCTGGTAAATTGGCTACTCAGATCATTTGCCCATTTTTCTATTGGATTTTGTTGTTTTAATTGATTTGTAGGAACCTTTTATACATTCAGGAAATTAGTCTGTTGCCTCTGATTTATATTGACAGGTCTTAATCTTGTTGGTGGTTTCTCTTTCCCTGCAGACATTGGTGAACATATTAATCTTTTTGTTATGGCCTCTGCGTCTTATATCTGACTCAGACTTTCCCCGCGGAGGTATTTTCAAACAGTTCTCAGGTTTTCTTCTAGAACCTCCATGGTTCCATGGTTCCTCACTGATTCCTCTGAACTAGTTCAGGGCTTTTGTGGATTTACCTTCCCTTGCCCGGCTCCTCATTCTCCTGCCGTGGTCGCTTTGCCAGTGGCTTTCTGTCCAGCCCTGGTTTTGAGCTTTGGGGTCCCTCTCACTAGCCTCTTTGGGAGAAACATGCCCTCATTTGTCCACTGGTTGCCACCTTCTTCTCATTCCTTTCTCTTAAAAAAAATTTCTTTTTTTAAATTTTTAAGTCATCTCTACACCCAACATGGGGCTCAAATTCACAACCCCGAGATCAAGAGTTGCATGCTCTACCAACTGAGCCAGTCAGGCGCCCCTTCTCATTCCTTTCTGAGTACAACTTTTAGGTAAACCCTAATCCCGGATGGAGAAGGTGAAGATTCTTTTTTGGGGGGGTCTTAGTTACATTTGTGGGTCCCAGAGTCCCCTTTCCCCTCAGTGTGCCTGACAACCCCTCCCCTCCTTGTTGCCTCACAACCCCTCCCCTCCTTGTTGCCTCCTCCCCCTAACCTCTGCAAGCCCAGGAATCATCAGGTCACTCCTTGCTTTGTACTCTTGCTGCAGATCTCTTCTTTGACCTCCTGCAGGCGGGCCTGGCTCATTATCTGACACGCCCTGCCCTTTGTGCCAGTTGCTTAATTGGGAGTTGTGACTTGAACGAGAGGTGGGCTCTAAAGCTGCAGGGTATTTGTACTCTGCTCTGCCGAGGAGGAGAGCACTCCGCCTCCAGCAAAGCCAGCAATTTTGTGGCTGTTAGCACTTCATTCATATTCTCTAATATGATTTAATGCTTTGTCATTTTCTTTCTTGCGATTCCAGAATCTCATTTTCAGCTTCTGCCAGAGCCAGTAGCAGTTGGGAAAGAAGGCTGTGTTCTTTGAAGAGTGAGTATGGATTTTTAACACTGTTGATTACCAAAAAAAAAAAAAAAAAAAAGCAGCCCTTAATGAGCTTGGGGCTCCTCTGTAAGCTTCCTCAAAGCCTCTCTCCAGGCCAACTTGTGGTGGGCGATTTCTCTGGTTCAGTAGGTCTGCTGGAAGGGGTTTGGGTGCCTGAAGGTCGGATACACACCCCAAAGCCCCCTATGGACAGTTCTCAAAGTCTGTGCCAGGAGGAAGGCTCTGAGCTTGAAGGGAGTCTGGAAGACCTGAGCCTCTGGGAAGAAACTGGAATGCTTTCCTGGGGAGTGTGATATGTGATTTAGCCCCGAAGGCTGAGAGCAGTTCATCTAGCAGCCAGGACACGGGAGTGAAGGGAACAGCCCGAGTAAAGACAAAGCGTGAGGCTGTGCTCTGTCTGGCATGGGGACAGGAGTTGGTCATTCAGGGTGCAGGCAGAGATGCGGGTGTTGGTCCAGGAAGTTGGGTTGGGATCGTATTGAGTGGTTCGAGTTCACCTTTGACCAGGGTAGCCTAATGTATGGTAGGAGTTGTGAAGGTTCCCCTGGCAACTAGTGTTAGGGATGGGACAGATGGGAGCAAGAAGAAATGAGGACCTGGACCCAGGGTGGTGGCTGAGGGAGCTGTGGTCTGACTCACACCTGCTGGGAATTTGTCTTCCTTCCCAACATTCTTAGGATACGTTGAACCAGATCAGCCTCAGGAATTGGTGGCAAGAGGCTTTCAGGGGTATAAACCCCCTAAAGCCATGCTGTCTAATACAGAAGCTCCTCTTCATGTGTGGCTCTGCCAGGCACTTAAAATGTGACAGGTGTCACAGAACTGAACTCTGAATTTTATTTAATGAAATTTAAATAGTCGTGTATCGAGCAGCCTAGTTTGTCTAGACTCACCCAAGCTGGCTCCAATGCCGGCCCCTCTCCACCTCTGTGTAACAGGAGTGGGAAGCGTGAAAGATGTATCAGAGTCTGGGAGGCTAGATTGATGGGGAGAAATGAATGGGTCAGGAGAAGGGGGAGAGATGCGTCTGGGACATGGTAGGACTATTGAGTCATGCAGGTGGTCAGGCGGGCTTTTAGAAAAGTCTGGAAGGGGGTTCTGGCCAGGCATGTTGAGTTTTGAATTTCCTGAAGGAGGGAATGGTGGAAGATGTAGGGATGGAGAGCTCTCCAAGGAAGACGGGGGGGAGAGCATTAGGGGAGTATCGGGAGACAGAATGAGGAGAGCATGATGGGAAAATCAGGAGAGAGAGGAGGGGATAATGGGAATATTGAGGGGGAGAGAGAGGCTAGCATCTCAGGATCCAGGCCAGGTGTGCTCGTTTCAACAGCAGGGCTGTCAGTGGCACCTGGCTGGCTCCGTCGGTAGAGCGCGTAACTCTTGATCTCAGGGTCATAGTTCAAGCCCCACACTAGTCATGGAGCCTACTTTTAAAAAAAGATAATTAATCAACAGTAGGGCTGTCAGCGCTGCAAAGCACAGAGGAGGAATGGGCTCAGCCGGACTGAGAGGGGGACAATAAGATGAGGAGAGCATAGAGTTGGGCACCTTGTGGCAGTAATCCTGGGGGCCATGCCATGCTTTCAGTGATGACTGGGCAAGCTTAACTGCTTATTTGGAAGTTTCGGTGTGATTTTCCTCCATGACGGAGATGATATAAATGACAAGAAGTTAGAACTGCCCGTTTCTTGGGATGCGTGGCTGGCTCAATCAGAAGAGCATGTGACTCTTGATCTCAGGGTCGTGAGTTCGAGTCCCATGTTGAGTGTAGAGATTGCTTAAAAAAAAAAAAAAAAGAACTTCCCATTTCTTGAATTAGTGTCTCATCAAGTCCTGGGGCTTCCACATAAGAGAATCTTACCATCTTTTTTTTTTTTTTCTAGCTGTTCATCATTAGTGACAGTTTTGAGAGATTGATTTATCTTGACAAGCACCTAGTTTCAAAAAGCAGTGTTGGGTAGATGCAACAGTATTTAAGGGCTTGGATATTATACTCAGATTTTAGGAATTTAGCATATTCCTTGTGGAAAACATTGTAGGAAGAATTTTCATATTGCTGTATTAAGGGAAAACATTATAAGCGGCTCTGGACAGTATTTAAAAGAAAACAGCAGAAATTGGGTAATAAGCTGACTGGTAGCCTGGAAAGTTAGCATGTTACTTGCACTTAAAACAGTTCTAGAGGGGCACCTGGGTGGCTGAGTCGGTTAAGAGCCTGCCTTTGGCTCAGGTTGTGATCCGGGGTCCTGGGATCGAGCCCCGCGTCAGTCTCTGTGCTCAGCAGGGTGTCTGCTTCTCCCTCTGCCTCCCCCAACTCATTCTCATACTCGCTCGCTCTCTGTCTCTCAAATAAATAGATAAAGTCTATTAAAAAACAACAGTTCTAGAGAAGCGCACACAATGCCAGTGGGGACGCTGACCTCCATGCCTTGTGTGTAAGTGATGCCCAGTGAACATCTGTAGCCAGCAAGCCCTGAGAGAAGGCCAGTGTGGCATGAACCAGGGACACCTGCAGGATTGCTTTGAAATGCAGACCATCCTCCTTGCCAGCCACATGACCTCGTAGGGCATTTTTTAACTTCTTTAAGCCCCAGTTTCTCCATCTTGAAAATGGGAGAAATGCTTCCTACCTCATAATATTGTGAGGGATAAGATGAGAGGATGTGTATGAACTGGCTGTCTGGGGTGTGGCATCCAGTAGTTACTCATAGATGGAGGGTGTGGCTCTCACATCGTTGGCTGTGGAGGTGGTGGTGGTGGTCCTGGTTACCGTTGCTCTTGTTACAATAATCAGTATCTTGAAGAGACTAGGACTTCAGTCTGTCAGACATGATGGCGTATGGGTAAGATTATTTAGGGAAAGGCAAGATTCTTTGAAAATGTTTCACATTCTATTTTTTCTTAGACTTTTGCGTTACATCCTAGGATGAGAGTATTGGATCTCAGGATTCCCAGTTTGCAAAATCAGTGAGAACATGGACATCGTGACGCATTATGCTTTACTTCTCACCTCAGACTAGGGACTTTGAGATGCAATGTGTATGTGGAGCCACTGGTCTATCCTCTATCCATTAGTCTTCACCCCTGTATTCAGAGATAATGGCCCCAGATGCACGGCTTGGATGCTAACGGGAGGAGGCCGGGTGGCAGGCTCCAGTCTGGGATGTGAGAGTGTGTTACCCTCCCTGGTGTCCTAACAGCCAGCTCTCTTCTCCTAAAGTAGCTTCTCTTCACACTGTGCCACGAGGCCACGGAGATCATTGTCGTTAACCCTGGGATGCCTTGTTTTACTCAGCAGATACGTAAAACGAGTGCATTAACCCCCTCTTTTTCAATCTTTTTCAATGATTCAGGCAATAGGCATTGTCGAGCCACAGATATTTGCCTGGTACTGTTTTAGGTTCTGGGAACACGAAACAAGGGATAAGATTCTTGAGGGGGGCAAACCAGATCCTTCTCTTTAATTGCCTAGGGTAATTTCAGAAACGTTTTATTTTATTTTTTTTATTTTTATTTTTTTTTTAAAGATCTTATTTATTCATTTGACAGAGATAGAGACGGCCAGCGAGAGAGGGAACACAAGCAGGGGAATGAGAGAGGGAGAAGCAGGCCTCCAGCGGAGGAGCCTGATGTGGGGCTCGATCCCAGAACTCCGGGATCACGCCCTGAGCCAAAGGCAGACGCCTAACGACTGAGCCACCCAGGCGCCCCCAAGAAACGTTTTAAGTCTTCAGAGTAGGAAAAGACTGAAGAGGTGATTTGGATGAATGCTCTTATTTAATAGTTGAGGAAACCAAGCCCTTGCAGCTGGTGTGTGAAAGAGCCTGGTACGAGAGAACCAGCTGGAATGTCCCACCTTCAGCCCGGTTGGGGCCCACCCCTCATATGGATCTGCTCCACTGGCTGCCATTCACGTATCACCATTCTGATTTTCATAAGACCGATATACCGCCTAGTTCTCATTTTTCTTGAAATTGACTCCTTTTAACTTAATTTTAAAAATTAATTTGCATCCCTACTATAAATTGAAAATACCTCTCTTCTTGCTAGATGGCATGCTGCCCCATTCATGAGTGACTTAAAAAGGCAATTAGATCTTCAAAAAAGAAAGAAGGAAGAAACCATAAACATCAACACAAAGAAACCATGTTATTAAGTAGCTAGGAGCTGTTGCTTGCAGGAGGGGAAGACTTAGAGAAGTATCCGATAACACCATACTGAGAGGTCCGTTGACCTTGGCAGAACTGACAAAGAGCTGAAAGCTGACTTCTCAGTATGGATGTCAGTGTTCTGTTACCCAGTTACTGCTGTGTAGCCCTGAGTATTATTTAGTATTCTCCTGCTCCCTAACATCATCTTGCAGGCATCAATTGTACTGGCCCCATCCTTCGGCCAACTCCACTTTCCACCCTGTAGTTGATTGTCAGTCATTGGTGGTGCCAGGTTCACAAGGGTTCCATGTTTCCGTCTCCAGCCTCTCCTTTGGGTACATAGAGTATTGTATAAACAAACCTCAGTGGGGTAGGAGAGCTGCCTTTTTAAAGGAAAGCTGGAGCAACTCCTTTTTAAAATGAAGGATGATAGGACGCGTGGGTGGCTCAGTCGGTTAAGCGTCTGCCTTCGGCTCAGATCATGACCCCGGGATCCTGGGATCGAGTCCCGAGTCAAACTCCCCACTCCACAGGGAGCCTGCTTCTCCCTCTGTCTGCTGCTCTCCCTGCTTGTGCACTCTTGCTCTCTCTGACAAATAAATAAATAAATAAAATCTTTAAAAAGAAATCTTTAAATAAATAAATACAATAAAATAGAATGAAGGATGCTACAGAGGTAGGGATAGTCACCCACTCCCTAGCATACAGAAAACTCAGGGGGCGCCTGGCTGGCTCAGTCAGTAGAGCCTGCACCCTTTGATCTTGGGGTTCTGAGTTGGAGCCCCACGTTGGATGTAGAGATTCCTTAAAAATAAAATCTTAAAGAAAACAAAGGAAAATTCAGAAAGCATTAGTTTCTTCACCCAGGGCCTGTCTACATTTGACCTGGTCAGGGAAGGTGTGCAGGCTTCTCAGTCGTACGTCCAAGCCTTGCTAAGTCAGTGAGGCTCTACAGAAGACTTCATTCTGCAATGAAACGGAAGGTGGGGCCAGCTAAAACCTTGCCCCAAGCTGACTGGGACATCCATAGCAGGCGTTGACAAAGCCATGACATCTCTTTTTGATGATCAGACCTTCACCTTGGGGCTGCCATCTCTAGTGTCAGGGTCTGTGATGTCATGGCCTTGGGATGCCGGAATTCATGGTAACCCACAGCAGTTTTAAGGACTTGGTGTAATGTGGCAACGTCCTCTTGAAGCTGACAGTTCCTATTCTCGTTGACTCTTTTGTGACCCACAGTGTTCAAACAGATTTGTAAAATTTCCTTTACTCCGAAAGTAATTTGCTTACCCCGTGACACTGAGGCCTTTTAGCATCGTAAATTGTACCCAGAGATAAATAGGTGACTCCTCCAGGGAGTTTTGTTATTACTGAAAGAAAAAAGTCAGGCCTCTTACAACATCATTGGGAATTGTTGGTTATCTCTAAAACCAACAGGATCGAGCACATTTTGTAACTTCGCTTTTTCACTAATTCACTTGCACCATATTTGTGTCCTGTGCTGTTCTTGGCACTGAGAAGGAACACAGACAATTGGCCCTACCCTCAAGGAGCTTTCTAGAAGGTGAAATAGGTCAATGACTTAAGTGTGCTGAAACATGTTTATGGTGTCAGAAATTTAGAGGACAGTTGAATCAGAAGCATACACAGTGCTTCTGCCCCGAGAGGCTTTCTTTCCCACCGGTTCAACACAATACCCAGATACAGTGTGTGTGTGGGACTGAAAAGAGCTATCTAACCCACTATATGTGCCTCTGTCTCCCCCTGCCCCACCCCCCAAGACTGTGAGGGGTTTGTTCACCAACCCCTTGTAGGGGACAAATCATGTAAACGGGAGAAACCAGTATTGCATTATATGTTAACCAAATTTAAATTTAAAAAAATTGTCAATGGAGATGTCCTATCTTCATGGAGAAATTAGGAGTGACAACAGTGTGAGTATTTAACAGCAAAGAGCTTACAAAGATTGAAAAAAGACCATTTGAAAAAAAAATTTAGACAAAGTAGAGCTTGGTGCAAAGGGAATGGGTCCAAGCAGAAACCTGTTTTGTAATCACGACTCGTTCAACTGAGTAACCTTGGACGAGCTACTTAACCTCTCTGTGCCTTAGTTTTCTCAGCCTGTAAAACGGCATAAAACACCCACCTTGCCTGTTGGACAGGACTTGGCGTGCTATACCAGGTGTCGATCACTTTCAGCCCGCTGGCCAAATTCAGCCTGCAGCCTATTTCTAATGAAATCTTATTGGAATACGGTCCCTCCCATTTATTACATTCTGGGTGTGACTGCTTTCTCGGTACAATGACAGATCAAGTAGTTGTGACAGACCCTATGGGGCTCCCAATGCAAAAATATTTATCATCTGGCTCTGTGTTCAGTGACGTTAGTGAGGCCATACCATTACGAATTTATTGTAAAATTGAAATATGTATCGGTTTACAGAGGTATGTGAGAGAGATCACTTCATTTCTCAAGAAATATAAGGAAGTGTGGGATTTCCTGGATATTAATGCTTTTTCTTGTAGAAGTCTCTGTTTTGTTTGGTGAAATGTTGGTTTGTTCTTAGGCAGCTGGGAATCCTTAGGTTGCAAGGGCCACCCCTGGTATATGGGTCCTTGCAGGAGTTATTTTCTTGATCAGAGAGGATGGTGGGACTTGCACTATTTCTTATTTCATGAGAAAATGAACCATGTTGTGAACTCCTAAGACAGGACAGAGTGGGGGCTACTGATTCAGCTGTGGTTTCTAGAGCACCTAGAAATGTGTCAGGCCCTCGCCTAGGTGCTGGAGACACGTAGTAGTCCCTGTCCTCCTGGTACTAGTGTTCCAGCCTTGAGATGTGCCCAGCAAGTCTGCAGGATGACCTCAGGAAGTGCACTGAAAACTCCACTGTTGGGATTTGTTCCCTCCTGACTTTTTATTGTATCGTACTTATTTTTGAATAGGCTATACATGTGTAAGTGATAAGTAACCAAAAGCTTGAAGAGGTGGACAGTGAAACACAAGTCTTCCTTCTATTCCTGACACCCAGCTACTAGTTCCCCACCTTAGATGGACCTAATGACGTTACACATCCTTTTGATTGATGGTAGCATTCATGTGCACATGTACGTTGTTTCCATTTCTTTTAGGTTCTCTGTCCTCTTTAACTTTTTTTTAAAGATTTTATTTGTTTGTTTGTTTGTTTATTCAGAGCACAAGTTGCGGGAGGGGCAGAGGGATAGAGAGAATCTCAAGCAGACTCTGCTGAGCGTGGAGCCCTAGGCCTCCATCTCATGACCTTGAGATCATGACCTAGCTGAAATCAAGAGTCAGATGCCCAATGAACTGAGCCACCCAGGCACCCCTGTCCTAACTTTTAATTTTTAAAAATTGCAAACTTCACAGAAAAGTTGAAAGAACACTACCTTGTAACCTTCACCTGAATTCACCAGTGGTTAACATTTATCATATTTGTTATAATGTTCTCTCTTCTCCCCTCCTTGGGCCGCCACATTTTTTTCCCCTTAATTTTTAAAAGTGAGCGGCAGAAACAAACACTGAGTAGCAGATATCACTCTTCTCATCCCTAATGCTTCAGCAGACATCTCCTAGGAGCAAAGATACCCTCTTACGTACAAACATAACCACAATTTCATCCCCCCCACTTAAGAATTGTGTATTGTACTGTATGGTGACTAACATAATATAAAAATAATTAAAAAAAATAAATAAAATATTGAAAAAAAAAGAAAATATATAATGAACTATTTGTATCTCTTAGTTTATTTTAAGCATTATTTTGATGAATGCAGAATATTTTCATGACAAGTAAATTACATTTCGCAATAAAATGATTAAATTAAAAAAAAAAAGAATTGTGTCACTGATACAGTAATATTATCTCATATCTGGTCCTTGCTCAGACTTCCTCATTGGCTTTACCGATGTCCTTTATAGCTTAAAAAAAATCCAGGATCCTCTCAGGGATTCTTTGTTATATTTAGTTTTTATGCTGATTTAGATTTTTTAAGCACTTGTCAGCTTTTGTTCTCTCCTGACCTTTACTCTCATTCTGGGTCCTTCTGTCTTCTACTTTGCTTCTTCATCTTTTGTCTTGAGACAGAGTTTCAATATTTACTCTCTTCAGCCCTGCAGGTGTCAGCCAATCTTAAAGAGCAGGATGGATCTTGACGTGGTTAACATGTTTGTGATCGCGGGCGGGACGCTGGCCATCCCAATCCTGGCATTTGTAGCCTCGTTTCTCCTATGGCCTTCAGCACTGATAAAAATCTATTACTGGTAAGTTAATTTTATAATTCACGTATTCAAGAGTATCATAATAACAGTGTCCTCTTCTTTGCTTATCCTTTTGGTGGCGGTTTTTCAACATTGTATCATGAAATTTTTCAAACATACAGGAAAGTTGAAAGACATCCTGTCTTGAGTCTGGGGAGTGTTCTTAAAAAATTGGGGGTAACTCTTCACCGGGTAAATTCTTTCTGGTTTCTGATAGCATCTTTGCCTGGGAGGCCACCCTCACTCCCAGAGTCACTGATTCTGTCTTCAGGCAAGGATTGTGCATGGTTATGGGAGCTCCTTTGGTATTTTCTTGGTCATTGGATTCTGTCCCAGCGATGTCCTGACAGGTGCAGTGATATGCACTGAAAAATGAGGTGGAAAGACCAGGGAGGAGATGGCATGGGTAGGACAGAATGGGTTTTAGGATTGTTCTAAACGTGTTCATTAGTAAAGGGACAGAAAGAAAAAGAAGTTTCCAGAATTGTTATCAGTCTTAGACCATCTTTGCGAGTCTTGCCATGTCTGTAGAACAGCTCTACTTTCCTTTTGTATTTTCTTTAGAGTAAGTCACTCTCTTTACCTTAAATCAATTTAAGAGTGATATAAATATTACTACCTTAAGCAGAAAATTTCTGTTTGCCGTGCTTGCCATAAATATATAAATTAATATTAAAAAGTAAAACTGAGCACAGTGCCATTTAACGGTGTTCTTCAACTCTAGCCTACCAAAGACTCTGTGTCTCCTTGCTCATTATGAAGTCCGGAGAGAGGTGAAAGATGTAGCAGCCCCGAACAGAGCCTTCCTCATGGGTGAAATCAGAAGATTAACAGTTGAAAGGAGATTAGCTTTCTCATGATGTGCTTCACTGACTTTTCATGCCACGGTCCATTTACCAAATAAAATCACCCCTCGTGCCCCACGGTGTGTGTCCCCTGGCGAAGGCAATCCCAAAATAGCCCTGGCTCCTCTCTGTGCCACACGGAGAAGGGAAGCGCATTGAGATTTAACCAGGACTCCGGCAGTTAGAATCGCTTTCTATGCACAGAGGAAAGAACGCAGAGAGGTTGCACTCCTGCCCTTTATCTGCTCTCCTTTCTGGCTCCCTTTTGTTTCATTAGAGTGTGGAATTTTCCGCCTGCCCGTTGGGCTCTGATCCTTGAAAAGAAGCTAATTGAACAGAAGGGAGCTTTTCATCCTGTACTCTCCCGCTCCCTCTTGAAGGGGGCTGCTGGTGGTGACCCTTTCAGAGGGTCACTCGGGACCCACCTCTGCTTCGGGGAAGCTGAGACTGGCTGCTTTAGTGCGATTGCCCTGCAGCACCAGCAGCCAGAGAGCTTGGGGGCCAAGGCCCCCTGTGTGGCCCCTGTCGCGGAGAGCCCAGACTCGGGAGCCCCTTGTGGCTCTGCAGGCATGACGGCCCTCCACGCACAAATGCCATCTTTCTTAACTCCAGTCAAGGCAGAGAATGCAGTTCAGTGATGGGGCCATCACCATGGATATGGCTGCAGACAGAGGTGTGATTATATAAAGGCTGGTTCCACCCACCACATGCAGAAACCAGCCTCCATGCTGTGCAGTCCCTCTATCTCCAGCTTCCTTGGGCTGTCAGGGAGAAGGCTTTCAGAGTCAAGAGTATCAGAATAATTTTGACATTTGAGCTTTGAAAAGAAAAATAACCTCATAGCAAATAATTTACCTTCTTATTGAGTTAAAATTCACATAACATAAAATTCACCATTTTAAAATGTATAATTCAGTAGTTTTAATATATTCATGGCATTGAAGCACCTGGCCGGCTCAGTCAGAAGAACTTGTGACTCTTGATCTCAGGATCGTGAGTTCGACCCCCAAGTTAAATATAGAGATTACTTAAAAAATTAAAAATAAAAACTAAAAAAAATACATACACACACACACACACACACACACACACACACACAGTGTTGTGTAACCATTACCACTATCTAATTCCAGAACATTTCCATCTTCCCAAAAGGAACCCCCGTACCTGTTTGCAGTCACTCACAGTTTCCCTGTCCCTTCATCCCCTGGCAACTTTAAACTTTACATCTTATGTCTCTTTGAATTTGCCTATTTTGGCCATTTCATATAAATGAGATCATACAATTTGTGGCATTTAATGTCTGGTTTCTTTGACTTAACATGTTTTCAAGGTACATCCATGTTGTAGTGTGTGTCAGTATTTCATTATTATGGCTGAATTCTAGTCCCTTGTGTGGTTATATGACATACTATGTGTTTAAAAGGACATTTGTATTGTTTCCACTTTTTGCCTATTCTGAATAATGCCACATAGCAAATAATTCACTTTCATTAACCAATAATACCACTAAAACCCTGAGAGATCCTGCAGAGCATTCAGTCCCTTATTTAAATGACAGTATAGGGGCACCTGGGTGGCTCAGTGGGTTAAGCATCTCAGGTCATGATCTCAGGGTCCTAGGATCCAGCACCACACTGTGTTGGGCTCCCTGCTCAACGGGAAGTCTGCTTTTCCCTCTCCCTCTTCCTCTGGGCACTCTCGCTCTCTCTCACAAATAAATAAATAAAATCTTTTAAAGAAATGACAGTGTAGATGCATGTGGTCCTAAAGCCTGCCCATGCCTGTCATCAGCTCAAAGCGGTAGCCAGAGGACAAACACAGTGTTCTTGATTTTATGAACTCAGGCACACAAGCCAAGAGGAAACCCAGCTGGTTGGAGAAAATGAAAATCCTAGAAAACCTTTTGGTTCATGCCAGGTCGTATTGTGGCATAAAGGGTTGTGATGATGGTACTAGAACCCATAATGCCATTATGAAGGGCTGTCGGAAATCCTGTGATTTCCTCCTCCTCCTGCCCCCGTCGCAGGGCACAGCCTGTTTCCTTCATCTTACCTCACTGCAAGTGACATTTACATGGTGGCTGTCATGGGATGAACAGCTTTACCATGAGTCACTTACATCCCTTAACCACAGCTACTCCTCCAAACACCTTGATTTGCTCAGCTACCCATAATGACCACCCCCGTGGAGTCACTCTGCAGAGCTAGGTGGGTCAGGTTAATTTTCACGGTTGCTACGTGAACAGGAACAGCAGGCAGTAGAGCTAGCCAGGCATCCCAAACGCCCCGAGCTGCTCTGCCGATGCCCAGAAGGGTGTGGTGTAATCGCAGCAGGCTCTCTCCTGGACATCTCTCTGAGATTTTCTGAGCCCCTTAGGGAACAGGAACATGTGGACCCCAGTAGACCATGGCTGCTCTTCAGAGCTGCTCTCTAGGTCTCAGTGTCCCTGGAGCATGGCCAGCCTCTCTCCACAGCAATGTGGACCATGGTTGCCCCTGTAGGAGGCACCAGATGCTTTGCTGTGAGTCCACAGAGAACCACAGTTGGAGGTGCTGGGGCCACTGTGGGTGACATCAGAGGCAGTTCGCAGGATGAAAGAGACTGGGGTTTTAAAAGATTTTTCTTTTCCCTGAAGAAACCCAGTTGTGACATAAAAATAAGAAATCATAAATATAAAAGAAAAAGATGGACAAGAATTGAAAAAGAAAAAAGAAAACTAACACTGTTTGCAGATGACAGGATTGTGTTCATAGAAAGGCCAAAGGAATCTATAGATAATTTTTGGGAATTAATAAGTGAGTTTGGCAAGATTGCTAAGTACAAGATAACTAAACAAAAATCAGTTATGTTCTTATATGACAGCAACAAAAAAATGGAAAATGAAAAAAAATTTAATGATACTGTTTACTGTTGTACCAACCAATACAGAATACCTAAGGATAAATCTAAAGAACAATATGGAAGTCTTCTGGACAGAAAACTATGAAGTAATAGAGAAATTTTGGAAAGACCTAAAGTAATGGAGGTATAGGCAGTATTTGTGAGTTGGAAGACTTTCTTATCACAGGGATGTCAGATTTCCCTAAAATGATACATAGTTCAATGTGAACCCATTTAAAATCCCAAGCAGGTTTTTTTTTTAAGAGATTTTATTCATTTATTTGAGAGACAGAGAGCACGAGTTGGGAGGATGGGCAGAAGGAAAGAGAGAAGAAGGCTCCCCGCTGAGCAGGGAGCCCAGTGCAGGACTCGATCCCAGGACCCTGGGATCATGACCTGGGCTGAAGGCAGATGCTTAACTGACTGAGCCACCAAGGCGTCCCCCCAGCTGTTGTTTTTTTTTTTTTTAATATGGAATTTAATAAACTGCTTCTTAAATTTATAAAGAAAAGCAAAGAGCCAATTAAGTAAGACAGTCTTGAAGAGGAACAATGTGGGATGATTTACATGACCAGCTGTCAAACCTAATTATAAAGCAACAGTAAATCAAGGCAGCATAAAATTGGCACGAAGAAGGGCAAAGCAACGGGACAGGAGAGCCCAGGGACAGATGCACATAGATACAGTCTCTGAATTATGACAAAGGTATCACTGCTTTGCAGTGGGGGAAGGGGGCTGTGTCAACTAGCTATCCATCTGGGAGAAAAGTTCATCGTGACCCTTTTGGTAGACAGAATTACTAAAATAGCCCTGCAAAGATCTACCTCTCTAATCCCGGAACCCGTGAATATGATGACAAATCACTCCCACAGTTGTTATGTTATATACGTACGGTTGACCTACAGACAAGATTATCCGAGGAAGCCTGATCTAGTCCTTTAAATATTAGCCCTTTAAAAGTGGTGGGTTTGAAGCATGAGAAAGACTCAGTGCTAATGCTAGTTTGAAGTCGGAGAGGACCCCACGAGAAGGAATGCCAGTGGGCTCTAGGAGCAGACAGCCCCTGGCTGACAACTAGCAAGACGGCAGGGACCTCAGTCCTAGACCACAGGGAACTGAATCCTGCTAATAACCTAAATAATAAGCTTAGAAGCTGAGTCCTTCCCGGAGCTTCCAGATCGGAGCCGGCTGGTGCCTTGATTTCAGCTTTGTGATATCTTCAGAAGAGAACTCGGCTAAGCTCATGCCTGACCTACAGAACCGTGAGTTAATACATGAGTGTTGTTTTAAGCTGCTAAGCTTGGTAATTTGTAAAGCAGCCATAAAAAAGAATACGGCCTCATCTATAGCCTTGTACCATGCACAAAAATCAAATCCAGATAGATCGAAATGAAACAATAAAGCTTTTGTGAGAAAACATAGAAAAACCTCACAACAGAGGTTATCCAAATGGCCAGTAAACATATGTAATGGCGCTCAATTTCATTGGCCATGCAGGAAATTTAATCAAAGAAAACCACGAGGAGAGGCCATTTCCCACCCACCAGGATGGCTAAAGTGAAACAGGCTAACAGTTCCAAGTATGGGCCAGGATGTTGTATTCATATCCTAGAGCTGCTGTGATCAATGACCACAATCTGGGTGACTTAAAACAAGAGAAATGTATTCTCTCACAGTTCTGCAGGCTGGAAAACTAAATCAAGGTGTTGGCAAGGTTGGTTCCTTCTGGTGGCTCTGAGGGAGCATCTGTTCAGTGGCTCTTCCCTAGCTTCCTGTGACTGTGAGCTATCTTGGGCTTTCTTTGACTTGTAAATATGTCCTTCATATGTAGATGTGTTGCTCCGCTGTCTGCCTCTGTATGTCACGTGGTGGTGTTCCTTTGGTGTGTTTCTGGGTCCACATTTATACTTTTTATATGAGTGCACCAGCCATATTGGATTTGGGGCCAACTGTAATCCAGTATGACTTCAACTCGATTATATCTGGAAAGATGCTGTTTCCAAATAAAGTCATATCCACAGGTTCCAGATAGACATGAAATTGGGGGACATACTGTTCAACCCAGTATGGATGTGGAGCAACTAGAGTCTGGCATCTTGTTGATGAAAGTGTAAATTGGGGCGCCTGGGTGGTTCAGTTCATTAAGCATCTGCCTTTAGCTCAGGTCATGATCCCAGGGTCCTCGGATCAAGCCCCACATTGTGCTCCCTGCTCAGTGGGGAGCTTGCTTCTCCCTCTCCTTCTGCCCCCTGCTCGCATTCTCTCTGTCTTTCTATCTCAAATAAATAAATAAATAAATAAATAAATAAATAAATAAAATCTTTAAAAAAAAGTGTAAATTGGTTTGGAAAACTTTTTGTCAATATGACCCCCTCATTTCATGCGATAGAAATATGTGTGTAGTACATATATATATAGAGAGAGAGATATCAAAAGACATATAAAAGAATGTCCCATAGCAGCTTCATTTATAGAACCTCCAAACTGGAAACAGCAGTGTCTATTAATACCATAATAGATAAATAAATAAAGGTATAGTTGTGCCACTATTCATATAGCATTCAGTGGAAAGGATAGAACTTATATTCTACCACACAAACATAATATTGAATGAAGGAAGTCAGAGACAAACAAATACTTATCGCATGGTAAAGTTCTGAAGCAGCAGAACTGTCCTGAAGAGGCAAAGGAGGCAGGGGTTACCTCTGGGGGTAGTGATGGGGAAAGACACAAGATAGGCACCTGGGATGCTGGTCATGTTCTAGATCCTAATCTGGGTCAGATGCTGGGTTCATTCATTTTGTGCAAATTCATCAGGCCGTACTCTTAAAATTTGTGCAATTTTTCTATATGATTTATGCTTCAGTTAAAGGTTTCTTTAAAAAATAACAATGAAGGATGTAGAGAAATTGGACCACTTGTGTACTGCTTGTGGGAATGTAAAATTGTGCAACCACTTTGGCAAGGAGTCTGGCAGTTCCTCAAAGGCTTCTTTAAAAAAAGCTACCATATGATCCAGCAATTCCACGCCTAGGTGAGCTGAGAACACCCAAGAGAACTGAAAACATGTGTCCACAGAAAAAGTTGTGCGTGAATGTTCATAGTGGCATTATTTAGCTCCTAAGAGCTAAAAAGGAGAAACAACCCAAATGTCCATGAACCAATGACTGGATAAACAAGTGTGCATATCCATATGATGGATTATGATTTAGCCTTAAAAAGGAGTGGAGTACTAGACGCCTGGGTGGCTCAGTCAGTTAAGGATCTGCCTTTGGCTCAGGTCATGATCCTGGGGTCCTGGGATCAAGTCCCGCATAGGGCTCCCTGCTCAACGGGGAGACATGAAGTAAACACAAAGAGACATGAAGGAAACTAGTGGTTGCCAGGACCTATAGGGAGGAGAGTGAGTGCTAATCAGTGTGGATTTCTTCCTTCCTGTCTGTCTTTCTTTCCTTCTCTCTCTCTATTTCTTTCTTTCTGTAAAATATATATAACATAAAATTTACCATTCTACCCGTTTTAAAGTATACAGTTCAGTCTTCTTTCTTTCTTTTTTTTTTTTTTAAAGATTTTATTTATTTATTTGACAGAGAGACAGCCAGCGAGAGAGGGAACACAGCAGGGGAGTGGGAGAGGAAGAAGCAGGCTCCCAGCAGAGGAGCCCGATGTGGGACTCGATCCCAGAACGCGGAGATCACACCCTGAGCCGAAGGCAGACGCCCAACGACTGCGCCACCCAGGCGCCCCAGTCTTCTTTCTTTTTGATGAAAATGTTCCAGATACAGATAGTGGTGATAGTTGCACCACTTTGTGAATATACTTAAAAAAAAAAAAATCCTCAGTTGTACCCTTTAAAAGGGTGACTTTTACAGTATGTCAATTATATGTCAATAAAAAGAAATCTATACTCAACATCCTAGTCATTAGGGAAACGCAAATCAAAACCACAGTGAGATACTACACACCCATTAGGGTGGCTATTATTATATATATATTATATATATATAATATATATAATATATATATATATATAATTTTTTTTTAGGGTGCCTATTTAAAAAAAAACAGAAGGGGCGCCTGGGTGGCTCAGTCGTTAAGCGTCTGCCTTTGGCTCAGGGCGTGATCCCGGAGGTCTATGATCGAGCCCCACATCAGGCTCCTTGGCTGGGAGCCTGATTCTTCCTCTCTGACTCCCCCTGCTTGTGTTCCCTCTCTCGCTGGCTGTCTTTGTCAAATAAATAAATAAAATCTTTAAAAAAAAAACAAAACAAAACAACAAGTGTTGGTGAGGATTTAGAGAAACACTTGTTCATTGCTGGTAGAAAGGTGAAATAGTACAGCTGCTGTGGACAAATTTAGTAGTTCCTCAGAAAAGTTACACATAGAATTACCTTATGATCTAACGGTTCTACTTCTGGGTATATACCCCAAAGACTTAAAAGCAGGGACTCAAACAGACATCTGTATACCGATGTTCATAGCATGGAATGTACAACATTCCAGTTATAGAATAAATGAGTCGTGGAGGTGAAAAGTACAGCAGAGGGAGTATGGTCAAGAATACTGTAAAAACAGTATGCTGTCACATGCTGGCGTACGGTGGCAGATGGTGGCTAGCTGACTGTGGTGAGCACCGAGTAATGTGTACAATTGTCCAAGCACTGTATTGTATACCTGAAACTAATAAAACATTGTCTGGCAACTATACTTTAATTTTTAAAAAAGATCATACAGTCAATAAATGAATGAACTGGGATATGAATGAAGGAATGAATGAATGAGCGAACTCGTGTTATGGTGCCATGATTTAGAATTTTGAAACATGCTTGCTTTGTCATAAGAGCTTTTAAGCTAGCCAGTGTTATTTTTAATGTTTTGAATGGGGAATGCATTTCATTGAAAAAGGAAAGTGGTAAAAGTCTCCCTCCTACCCCCGCCCGTTCCCTTTCTACCACCTGCTTCTCCCTAGAATCCCTGCCTCTGCTCCAGATACTCACCTTAATAGCATCTGGCATATGCTCTCATGCTTTTTGTATGCAGATGCAAGTAAATATGAATATATATCCGCATCCCCTTCTCCCTTTATTTACACCAAGGGTTAACACTGGTTCTTTAGCCTATTTGCTTTTTGCAAGACTTGGCTACCTCTCTGGTGCAAAGTGTACCACAAAGTGAATCTCTGATTGAATTAATTATCTTTCATCTTGGAGAGATTCTTCATGTAGAGAGTTCAATTTGTTTGATGGTAATTCCATATTGAAATCGAATTCGGGCCAAACTCCAGCACTGCCAAGTCTTACGTAACCGACAGAAGCTGAGCTTTCAACCAGCTGCCATATGTTGTTGGGAATAAAGCCAAGGGATTGATGCAGATAGTTCTTAAGAGTCAAGTTCTTGGGCGCCTGGGTGGCTCAGTTGGTTAAGCATCCACCTTCAGCTCAGGTAATGACCTCAGGGCCCTGCCCTGCATCAGGCTCTCTGCTTAGCAGGGAGTCCGTTTTTCCCTCTCCCTTGGCCCCTCCCTCCCAACTCATGCTCTCTCTTGCTATCTCCCTCTCTCTTTCAAATAAATAAGTGAAGTCTTAAAAAGAAAAGTCAAGTTCTCACTCTCAAAATCTTCAGGAGGATCAAACCCTATATATTAGTATATAGTTTTAAATATATATATATGTATGTATGTTTGGGGAGGGGGGATATGACCTTTATTGAGCTTATCCCCCAGAGTGGAAATAATGTCTGTATAAAAACAAATGTTTGTTATTATGACCTCTACATCACAATTAAAACCCAGTCCACTCAATCAAAATCCACTTGTTCAAAATCAATAGCTTCGAAGCCACACTAACTCTTAAATAAGGTTAAGACTCAAAAGCAGAAATTTGGTTGGCTGGAAAGCTAATTAAACTTCCCACTTGCTCAAATAGAATTATAAAAGGACAAAATTGTGTTTTTCACAGAGATAGAGTCCACTGGACTCACCAACACTGGACAGCTGTCCGAGGGTTTGGTCCTGAGATCTTCAGGAATCCAGGCACCCTTTAGACAGTCTTCTGTTGTCCTTTCTCCCCAGTCAGAGACTTGTGGATGTGTGGAATGACACCACCCCCAGCAAATGTAGCCTTGATGCGAGAGGCTGGCGCTTCACCTCCACGAAGAGCAAGTTGCTTTACCTTTAAGTTTTGGGATGCATTTCCTGACCATCAGAGTCCCTCTGCAGTGAGGGGGTACTTACTCCAGGGTGGTGTGACACGAATAGCATTCATGGCTCTTCGCCCTAGATTTTGGCTGTCCGTGAATATGGCCCACCAGGAACTGCAAGCCAGCTCCCTGCTTGGGGAAACTGCCTTTTTCTTGACTTTTCTGGAGTTCTTCCCAGCCTTACCCCCAGCCACTTTGAATTCCGCTGTAGCTCAAGCAAGCGAGGCAGAGAAAGGCCAATCAGACAGCTGGAGAGATCCCGCCACCTACTCCTTCATCATGCCACCATTCAGACTGCTAAAAATAGAGATACAAATAGAGAAACAAAAGTCTATGATGTGTCATGCTCCCTCAGAAAACACTTTTTTTTCTCCTCCTAGCTAGAAGTATTAGAAAGGTATATACCAGAATATTGATTTAAGGTGCTTCCTGGAATGGTTTTACTTAGTGGTCCCTGAGGGTGAAGTTCAGGGGGACTCCAGAGACCTATGGGGAGGAGAGGGAGAGGAGCTGGGAAGAGGGTTTGTCTTACCATGAAGTAGGACTACGGACAGGCCATGTGCTCCTCCCAAAGCCCCTTCTCTGGAGCTTGCTGATTTTGTCTCACGTTTATTTTTACTCCCCAGGTACTGGCGGAGAACGTTGGGCATGCAGGTCCGCTATGTTTATCACGAAGACTACCAGTTCTGTTATTCCTTCCGGGGCAGGCCTGGGCACAAACCGTCCATCCTCATGCTCCATGGGTTCTCTGCACACAAGGATATGTGGCTCAGCGTGGTCAAGGTATGGTTTTAGGTTCTTTTCTCTCAACAGGGTGTCACTCAGTTAAGAAAAGGGTGTCCACTTGCATGTGATGTTATCGTCAATGATGGAAAGCCAACGGAACCCAGAACTGTGGCTCAAATCATCTTAAAACTAATTCAGTACAGGGGTGGCTGGCTGGCTTAGTCGGTAGAGCATGCGACTCTAGATCTCAGGGGTTTTAAGTTCAAGCCCTGTGTTGGGCGTGGAGCCTACTTAAAACACACACACACACACTAAACTAATTCGGTGTACAGTTAAACCTTGAACAATATGGGGGTTAAGGGAGCCCACCCACGATGCAGTAAAAATTTTGTGTATAGCTTTTTTGCTCCCCCCAAATTTAACTATGAATAGTCTCTGTTTACCAGGAGCCTTACCAATAACATAAATGGTCAATTAACACATATTTTGTATGTCATAGGTATTATATACTGTATTCTTACAATAAAACAAGCTAGAGGAAAGAAAATGTGATTAAGAAAATCAGGGGCACCTGGGTGGCTCAATCGGTTAAGCATCTGCCTTTGGCTCAGGTCATGATCTTCAGGTCCTGGGATCAAACCCCGTGTTGGGCACTCTGCTCAATGGGGAGCCTGCTCCTTCCTCTCCCTCTGCCTGCTGCTCCCCTTGGTTGTGTGCTCTCTCTCTCTCTCTCTCTCTCAAATAAATAAAATCTTAAAAAAAAAAAGAAAGAAAGAAAATCATAAGGAAGAGAAAATACATGTACTGCACTATATCAAAAAAAATTCGTGTCTAAGTGGACCTGCACAGTTCAAACCCATGTTGTTTGAGGGTCACCTGTGTTATTCAAATCCTTTTGTCAGACAAAAGTTACAAGTTCAGTGTTATTTGTAAAATCTTCACCTTAGAAATCATTTCACCATATGAATATTTCTTAGGGAAGGTCTCTGACACTCAGCCTCCCCTCAGAACTTTTCATGACTATCAAGATTGGGTTTAACAAAATCATTTATTCTTATACTCCAAGTGTCTCCTTTTCCTTCCCCTCAGCCCCCCTTTTGTTCTCCTTCTCCCTTTCCCTCCCTCCTCCTCCTCCTGTTTTTTGCTTTTGTTTTTGTTTTTTAATTTTCCTGAGCCATTTAAAGAAACGATCTTAATCTGACAGCTTTCTGAGGTAGTTTTCCAAATCACTCACCTTCTGTCCTGGTTTCCTTGGGTGTGGCAACTTGCTCTGCTTGGTAAGCATGACCAGCTGGTACAGGTTGGGCCTGGGAGAGGTCTTGGGAGGGACGTGCCCCCAATTACCACCTCAAGCAGAGCCATACCTGAATGATTCCAAGTATGAGCTACACCAGGGGGGAAATGCTCACAAATACTGTAGTTACTTCTGTTCTCATTCCCAAATTCCACTGCGAGGACATTCTCACGCCTTAATGAATCTCTCACTTCCTGACCCACCTCAGATGTTTTTGTTATAACTGGTATTTGTGTATTGATAACTGATGTTTCTCAGCTTTAGGATGTTTTAGGATAATAATCATCCCAGGAATTAGGCCTTAAAGGCAAAAAAAGAGAAAAAAGTTGAAACCAGAATCAGGGTGATCAGACGTGGTTCTAAACTTTGCTCCATTGGCTCTGGAGCTGCCCAGGGTTCTGGGAGAACAGACGCTTGTTTCCTAGTTCCAATTCAGTGGCTTCATGACTGGAGTAAGTGTGGAAGGGGTGAAAGGAAAGGAGATAGTACCTACCAACTGGTATCGAGAAAGAGCAAGAGACTCAAGCCCGCTACCCCAATCTTTGTCCCCCACTTTCCCCCTTTTCCAGACATCTCCTGAGTCCCCTCCCATCTTTGGTTTGGTCTTTGAGGGCCTCTGCTCCCTATGAGGCTACCAGCAGTGCTTACTCACGTCAGCTGTAACTAGGGTAAGACACTGGGTAGCCTAGAGCCCTACATCCTTGGGGATGGCTGTCCAGGTCACTTGGTAAGTGGGGGCAACCTCCCTAGAAGAATGGACAGACGTGTCCTGCATACCCCATCCTGACTGTCTGCACCTCTGTGTCCCTAGTTCCTTCCCAAGAACCTGCACTTGGTCTGCGTGGACATGCCAGGGCACGAGGGCACCACCCGATCCTCCCTGGATGATCTGTCCATAGACGGGCAAGTAAAGAGGATACACCAGGTAAGCAGGACGTGCCGCCAAAATTGCTCGGACTGTGTCTTACCCACCTTGCATGCCCAAGTCTGGAGAGCAGGGAAGAGACTTCCATGCTGACTAGTAACCAGTCTCCAATGCATTCTGTCTGCAAAGGTTTGCAGACAAAATGGCACCCCAGTGGTATCATTGGTCAGCAGTGAAGGACCAGAACCTGTTGCAGACCGTTCTCCTTTTTTTTTTTTTTAAAAGATTTATTTATTTATTTGACAGAGATAGAGACAGCCAGCGAGAGAGGGAACACAAGGCAGGGGGAGTGGGAGAGGAAGAAGCAGGCTCATAGTGGAGGAGCCCGATGTGGGGCTCGATCCCACAACGCCGGGATCACGCCCTGAGCCGAAGGCAGACACCCAACCGCTGTGCCACCCAGGCGCCCCGCAGACCGTTCTCCTTTAAGCCTACTTCAGTTATTTCTCAAGAAATATAATATGGGCATTTTTTTTTTTTAGCTCTTTAAAAAGGAGTTTAGAATTCTCAAGACCATTTCCCTAGAGTCTATTTTTTAGCTTACCACCTACATGACACAACGTAATGGTAGCCCCTCTGCCTAGTTGTGGGGGGTGGGGAGGGTGCTCTTTGCATTTTGCTGTATTTTAGCATCTAGCTTCAGCCTGTCTCTGGCTGGGCTTTCAAGGTCGTGGGGCTCATGAGCCACTTCAGAATTTAGTAATCTGTAAGTTACAAACTGACATTATGAATTTTCCCCAGACGAGGTTGTTAAATATTTAATGTCTGTGCCCAACCTAACCTCCTTTAAAATGTGTATTCTGATGAGGTGAGGAACCTTGTCTTTTGGGGTCTTTGCTGTCTCCTCAGGAGCTGACCGTAGTTCCTTGTACATAATAGATTCCCAATAAATATTTTTTTAGATGGGTGGATGGTTGGTTGAATGGTTGGATGAATGGTTAGATGGTTGAATAGACAGATAGGTGGATCGTTATATGAAATGGAAGGATGGATGGAAGGGCTTTAAATGTAGGGCAAGAGTCAGCAAACTATGGTTGGCCTGCCACCTAATTTGGTAAGCTAGGTTTTCTTGGAATATAACCATGCTCATTCATTTACATATTACCTCTGGCCACTTTTGTGCTATAACAGCAGAGCTGAGTAGTTGCAACAGAGAACATATGACCCACAAAGCAAAAAATATATTTCTCCTGGGACCTTTGTAAAAAAAAAAAAAAGTTTGCTGGCTCATGAGTTAGGGGAATCCTTGTCAGTTTTGTACTGATAAATGATCCTTCAATCACCTGTGCCAGGTAAAGAGGATTATATGCCACAGGGCTTGTCTGGATAACGGATCCAGTAGATTTCAGAGGTTTTCTGCTGTGTTTTCAGGATTGTTATTGTCTACAGCTATATAACCAAACCTCCTTCTCATTTCCCTCCCTAGTTTGTAGAATGCCTCAAGCTGAACAAAAAACCCTTTCACCTGATAGGCACCTCTATGGGTGGCCACGTGGCTGGGGTATATGCTGCTTACTACCCATCAGATGTCTGCAGTCTTTGCCTTGTGTGCCCTGCTGGTAAGTCACGAGGCTAAAACAGCCCTGTGCGTGATGACTTGAGCATGGCGGGGTCTGAATCTCTATGGAGCAAATGGCAGTGTCTGCCACTGTCTTGTAGCATCATTTCCTCAATGTCTACTTTAGAGCTGTGCAATGCTGCAGTGAAAACTAGCCAACAATAATAGTAGAACCGTCATCATAACCATACTAACTTCTAAAATCTAGAGCCAGCCTTGTTCCACAAAGGAGTGGAGGTCGTTAATTAAAATGTGTCTAGTACTTTGCAGCATATATATACTTTGAAATATAATGATAATATTAACAGCCAACATTTTTTTTTAAGATTTTATTTATTTATTTGAGAGAGAAAGAGAGTGAGCAGGGGGAGGAGCCAAGGGACAGGGACAAGCAAACTCCGTGCTTAGCATGGAGCCCTTTGTGGGACTCAGTCTCACAACCCTGAGGTCATGACCTGAGCTGAAACCAAGAGTCAGATGCTCAACTGACTAAGCCACCCAGATGCCCCTAACATCCAACATTTATTGAGCTCTTATGAGCTAAGGGTTTTATATGGATTTAATTCTTGCCATCTTGGGGCGCCTGGGTGGCTCAGTCATTAAGCGTCTGCCTTCGGCTCAGGGCGTGATCCCGGCGTTCTGGGATCGAGCCACACATCAGGCTCCTCTGCTGGGAGCCTGCTTCTTCCTCTCCTACTCCCCCTGCTTGTGTTCCCTCTCTCACTGGCTGTCTCTCTCTCTGTCAAATAAATAAATAAAATCTTTAGAAAAAAAAAATTCTTGGGGCGCCTGGGTGGCACAGCAGTTAGGTGTCTGCCTTCGGCTCAGGGCATGATCCCGGCGTTATGGGATCGAGCCCCACATCAGGCTCCTCTGCTATAAGCCTGCTTCTTCCTCTCCCACTCCCCCTGCTTGTGTTCCCTCTCTCGCTGGCTGTCTCTATCTCTGTCGAATAAATAAATAAAATCTTTAAAAAATAAATAAATAAAATAAAATAAAAAATTCTTGCCATCTCCTTATAAGGTGAAAGTACTATTATTATGCCTTTCTTCTTTTTTGCTGAAAACTCAGAAATCTTGATACATGATAAGATCTTTTTTTAAAAAAAATCAACAAACTTTAGTTTCTGTGTTTTTAGAAATGTCAACTTGAACTGTAATATGTCCCCAGAAATTACAATTTGAAGTTGAATTTTTTTTTTAAGGATTTTGTTGGGGAAAAAAAAATCTTATTTTTTTAAGTAAACTCTACGTCCAATATGGGGCTCAAACTTAAGCCCAAGACCAAGAGTCCCATACACCACTGACTGAGCCAGCCAGGCACCCCTGAAGTTGAATTTTAAAATTCATTTTTCTGGGGCACCTGGGTGGCTCAGTCGTTAAGCGTGCGCCTTTGTCTCAGGGTGTGATTCTGGGGTCCTAGAATCGAGCCCCGCATCAGGCTCCTCTGCTGGGAGCCTGCTTCTTCCTCTCCCACTCCCCCTGCTTGTGTTCCCTCTCTCGCTGGCTGTCTCTCTGTCTGTCAAATAAATAAATATAATCTAAAAAAATAAAAAATAAAAAAATTCATTTTTCTTACATAAGTCTTCAAATTTGGATTTATAATGTGTTAGAGAGAAAATCTTAATTTTTCTTTTTCCATCTCCTGCTCCCTCTCTCTCTGGTACTTTATTGGATTATGATTTACACATAGTAAATTCCCCAAATTTTAAGTGTACATCTCAATGACTTTTTACATGGGTAATTATTATCCATCTCAAGATTGTATGCCCATTTTATGGATGGGAACATTGAGGCACAAATACATTACATTACTGCTGGAGCTATGATAGCAACGGATCCTAGGTAGTCTGACTCCAGAACCTAAACTGGCTTTTTTGGAAATCCTTTAATGTCCACTACCTCTTATATGTCACTCTTACCCACTTTACGTCCTTTATCTGTTAGAACCTGTCATGAGTCAATCCTTCTGCTGAAACCTAACAAAATTGACCTTTTAAAATCTTTTAGTCACTAAAATTGCTTTCAGGTCTGTTAAGGACATTGAAACTCCCAAATGGTTTTCTTTTCTCCTTTTTCCAAGCATGATGTCTGAAATCATTTGGCCTTTTAGTAATAAAGTTTGGGAATCCTCCTAAGGATGTTACTAGATTTTTAATCACTTATGGGAGGTCAAATCTAACTAGCTTTTTTGAATGTATTTTCATTTGCTCAGAGTAGAGTTTCACACCTAAGTTTCAATTGGAAATTTAAAATTAAGATTATTTGGGGGCAATGGGTGTCTCAGTCAGTTAAGCATTCGCCTCTTGATTTCAGCTCAGGTCATGATCTCAGGGTCTTGAGATCGAGCCCCGAGGCTGGCTCTGCACTTAGCATGGTGGAGCCTGCTAAAGATTCTCTCTCCCCCTCTTCCCCTGCCCCTCCCCCCCACTCATGCTCCTACTTAATTGATTGGCTGATTAAAAATAAATAAAAGTAAGATTATTTGTGTGTGGAAATGAAAAGATAAGCTTTTTTACTTTGAAATAATTTTAAATTTACAGAAATGTTGCAAAGATAGTACAGAGTCCCATATACCCTTCACCCAGCTTCCCCCATTGTTAGTGGCTCACCTTACCACAGTAAATTTGTCACAGCTAAGAAACCAACACCAGTGCAGTACTATTAACTGAACTCTAGGCTTTATCTGGATTTCATTAGCTTTTCCACTAATGTCCTTGTTCTGTTCTAGGATCCAATCCAGGATACCACATGACATTTAATCTAGGATTATTTTTAAAGTAAAAAGAAATAGATCATGTAATCTGCCCCATGGCATCATGAAACCCACATGGTGCTTGTGCTAGCTTTAAAGGAACTGCTGAGTATAGGAAATTTATGAAGTGTGGATTTCTGCAGCACAGTATTGATGTCACTGTCTTTCTTTGTGAAATGTAGCTCGTCAGCTAAGTTAAACACCTAGACCTTGGCTCAGTGTTGGAAGTGAAAATTAGTTTTGCCCTCCTGTGCACATCAGCTCGTGTGAATTCTCTCATGTCTTGCTCCAGGAAGATAGGAAATGATGGTCATTCTCAAAGGCGTTCAGTCTCAGTAAGCACCTAATGCTGTCCTGGAGGAAGAGGGGCTACGTGGAGGGCAGCCACTGCTCTAATCTGGGGGACAGTTCACAAGGGGTCTCTCTCTCCCTGTGGTTAGATATTGACCCCCAAACAGAGATTGCTAAGTGGCTCCAGGCCAAGGGAAGGAGGCATCAGTCACTCCAGTCCTTTGTTTTCTTCCCATCATGCATTTTATCAGCTCTCCTCTCAGGAGTATGGTGTGAAGGGGCTCGGGCATGTTGTCTTCTAAACTGTTGCTTTTTTTTTTTTTTAAAGATTTCATTTATTTATTTGACAGAGGGAGAGGCAGCAAGAGAGGGAACATAAGCAGGGGGAGTGGGAGAGGAAGAAGCAGGCTTCCCGCTGAGCAAGGAGCCCAATGCAGGGCTTCATCCCAGAATGCTGGGATCATGACCTGAGCCAAAGGCAGATGCTTAATGACTGAGCCACCCAGGCGCCCCATCTAGACTGATGCTTCTTAAACTCTATCATATACGTGCCTCCCCTGTACCTTGTTCAAGTGCGGATTCAGACTCAAGAGACTTAGGTGAAGGGCTGAGGTTCTGCATTTTCTGCGGGCTTCCAGTGCTGCTGGTCCATGGACCACAGTTTGAGTAACCAGTCCCTAAACCATCCTGAAGGAGTCTTTTTCTGTGTTTCTCAGAGCGGGGTTTTGACTTTGAGCAAGGATGGCAATACCAATGAAAAACAAATCTGGTAAAAAAAAAAAAACAAAAAAACACCTGAAATATATTAGCTCTGGGCTGATAGTGGATGTTTCCTATATAAAATGGAAGTTGGTAAGAAGGTAGATAGATTGCCAAGCTGTTTTGGTTTGAATCCCGCAGGCCTGCAGTACTCAACTGATAATCAATTTGTACAGCGGCTCAAAGAACTGCAGGACTCGGCCGCCGTGGAGAAGATCCCCTTGATCCCATCCACCCCAGAAGAGATGAGTGAAATGCTCCAGCTCTGCTCCTACGTCCGCTTCAAGGTGCCCCAGCAGGTACGGTGCGCTCAGCAACAATATGCCTGCCCTCCGCCAAAGGCTGAGACGGCCAGCGCCGGCCTCCTCACGCACCCCTTCCCTCTTGTGCGGCTCTGCGTCATCATTTGATGGCTGTCGTGTGCCCGTGACAGATCAGGCACGGTGTTTGGGCACAGTGGTGAAGAAAGAAGACAGGGAGGGTACCTAGGCAGACACAGGCCAGTGCGGGAGGCAATTAACAAACAAATATGTATGCATGGTGATGAGTGCTATGGAGGAAATGAAGATGGTATGTGATTGAAAGCAGGGAGGCAGGGGAGACTTTGATAAGCCTCTCTAAGGAATAGTGTGGGCAGAGATGGGGGAAATATAGGTAAGTTCAAGACACTGGAAGGAGGCGGGGGGGCTGGCATCTATCTAGAGGGAGAGCAGGAGAGGGAGGCAAGGGCTGCAATAGAGAATTCTTTTTCTTTTCTTTCTTTTCTTTTCTTTTCTTTTCTTTTCTTTTCTTTTCTTTCTTTTTTCTTTTTCCTTTCCTTTCCTTTCCTTTCCTTTCCTTTCCTTTCCTTTCCTTTCCTTTCCTTTCCTTTCTTTTCTTTTCTCTTTTTAATTTCAGGACTGCTTTACATGCTTAAGAATTGCTAGGAACCCCAAAGAGCTTGTTCGTGGAGGTTCTGTTGATACTTACCATATCAGAAAGTAAAACTCAGAAAAAGGTAAAACACGAGAACACACAGGCTCTCATTCCAGTAGCCCTCAGCCTGACAATGCTGTCCCTCCACAAGCAGGCTCTGGGGAACAGAATGCTTCTGAGAGCATGAAGGTGAAGCAGGCAGGTAACATTTAGCATTACGGGGGAAATAGTTTGACCTCACGAGCTCCCAGGAGCCACTTGGAGAACCACTGGGCTAGATCACGTAGGACCCTACAGGTTATGGGAAGGGGCCTGTAGTTCTCCTAAGAGGGACTGTGCGGGGCACAAACAGAAGTGGAGAACCAGTGGGGTGCTCCCGTGGCCTGGTGATGGCAGTGGTGTAGATGAGGGCGGTGGCAGTGGAGACTGGAGACCCGAGCTGCTTTGGGAGGCAGGATGGGCAGGACTTCCCGGCAAATTGGAAGTGGAGGATGAGGGACAGCAAGGACTCACAGGTGACTTCTGGTGCTTGAGTTGGATGAAGGCAGCATTTTCTGAGTAGGGGAAGGAGAGAGGGAGGGTAGGTCTTGGGGACAAGCTAAGGGCTCTGTTTTGGACGTGTTCAGGTTGTCTGTGAGGCCTCCAGTGCAGATGTCAAGCAGACGGCTGCACATGCAGGCGGAGCTGCGGGCCATCTGGCCCAGAGCCATGCAGTTAGAGCCATCAGCCAGGGTGATGGTAAAGGTCACGGTCCAAATGAAGCTCTGAATCTAGGGCGGCGGGGTGGGAACCAAGGGACGAGACTGCATGGCTAAGTTTCATAACTGTAACTAATCTCTTTCTAGTGTAGGAACTGGACCCTGCCTCGCGGTGGGGTGGAGCCTCCTAGAAGTAGAGGGAATGGGCTCTTTTCAGAAGGCGTGAGCACGACACAGTTAATGGGTATAGAAGCACCCAGAATCTGATTCTGTGGTACATTCTATCCCCGAGATCCTCTTTTTAGTTGTGAGGTTGCACTGTCCTTTCCTGGTCATGCTTTCTGCCCAGAAGAGAGTGGCCAAACAGTGCTTTAGGAAATTCCATGTTTTGAGTTGTCAGGAATATAAAAACACTGTGAGAGAGTAAGTGGCAGCTCTAGATGTCTTCCCTCCCAGGAGACAAGGAGCACCCAAGCACTCTGTGTCATGTTATGTTTGTCTATTTACTTGTCTGTGTCTTCCACATTAACCTCATAAGATCAAGGATTTTGTCTTAACTGGCTGCTCTGTCCCCAGCCTTTAGCACAGTGCTTGAGTGAAGTATGTCCTCGGTATCATTGGGTGGGTCAGGGGGAGGGAGGATGCCTGGATAATGCAGAGATGGAGAATGGATGTGTGAGTAGATGCAGAGTAGATGGACACGTGAATTGGTGCATGTACGTGCGTGGGTGATTTAGGGATGCAGGAGAGATGAACGGCTGAATACTTGGTTGGATGGATGGGAGGATGCCTGGAGGATGCAGGGGTGGAAAATGGATTGATTGGTGGATGCAGGATAGATGGATCTATCAATAGACATACACATGTATGATTCAGAGATGTAGGGTGGGTGGGTGGGTGGATGGATGGATGGATGGATGTCTGCAAGAAGCAGGGATGGAGGATAGATGGATGGATGCTTGCATGAAGCAGGGATGGAGGATGGATGGATGGACGTCTGCATGAAGCAGGGAGGGAGGATGGATGGGTGGATGGATGGATGGTTGTCTGCATGAAGCAGGGAGGGAGGATGGAGGAGATGGATGGATGAAGCAGGGAAGGAGGATGGATGGATGGATGTCTGCATGAAGCAGGGAGGGAGGATGGAGGATGGATGGATGGACAGATGTCTGCATGAAGCAGGGAGGGAGGATGGATGGATGGATGGGTAGGTACAGGGTAGGTGGATACGTAGATAGACATATGAACACATGAGTCAGGGATGTGTAGATGTGCGGGTGCAGGATACGTAGTAGAGCAAACAAAATGGCTGATGCCATTGGTCTCCCCTCCAGGCTTTCACTTCCAGAATGGTCAGATTCTAGTCATGCTCCAGAGGGTTGGTTCAGAGCAGTTCTGGCTGGATTTTCCCCCTTCAGTCAGTACACAGGACTCCTCAGAGTACATCTGAGGGGCTCAGACCATTCCCAGGTAGATGAGAGGAGAGCCGGTGCTAATGTGAATGCTGTACCCTACCTCAGAGATCCTTCTTCCCGCAGCCAGTCTCTGGGTCAGGATCCCAGGTCCAGGAGATCTGGCCTGCCTACATTGGTGGCAGCCTTCACCAGCCCTCCACAAGGAAAACAGAGATAACACTGAATACTAAACAAAGGACTATGGAACCCATCCCAGAATTTTTTGAATCGTTTGTCTCTTTATTGTTCAAGAGGCCCATCATCCCCCATAGTTAGATTTTTTTAATAGACCTTGTTCTGCATTTGGATATTACTAAACAATTCCTTGATATTATTTCCAGCCTTGATTGTGTCTTAGCCTGAGCAGAGAATATCTCAAGATAAAGTGCTGTGAGCCCATGTCAGGTGTTTTACATGCTTTGGCTTCCCAGTATGACCCGGGTTCCTAACTATTTACAAAGGAAAAAGCATCAGATGACCTAACTCCCAGTTACAGTGTAACTCGGTGGTGGGAATTTGGAGCCCTGGGCCCTGAAACCTTGACAATGCCATAAATTGCCAGACTTTATTCCTTCCCTGTCCCAGAGCCATGGGGGGGGCCTGAGGAAACAAACCGTCTCTTGCCTTCTAACCGTGGCTCACTTCTCCGTAGATCCTGCAAGGCCTTGTTGACGTCCGAATTCCTCATAACAACTTCTACCGAAAGCGTAAGTAGCCGTGTTTAAGCTTGGCGCCTGTGACCAGTGAAGCTTTATGGGGGGCTGGCTTTTATATTTTACATTTCTGAGACTTTGATCGTTTTCTGGGGCCCCCAAAGACAGGTGGAGCCCTGACTTCATGACTGTCCCTGAACTCTGTAGAGTTCGGGTGCCCACAGGCACGGCCCAGTGTGCACTCACTTTGTTTTCCTTTTCTGAAAAGTGTTTTTGGAAATCGTCAGTGAGAAGTCAAGATACTCCCTCCATCAGAACATGGACAAGATCAAGGTTCCAACACAGATCATTTGGGGGAAACAAGACCAGGTATGTAGCATGTCCTGGGGGCCTCCTGTGCCGGTTACACTGGCCTCTGAGGAAAAGCAAGAGGTCATTTACCAAGTGAGCCTCACAGGCTGGTTTCTGATACCAGGAGGGGGAGGAACACACCTGGTTCAGGTGCTGATATTTATAGGGGGCATCGTTCTCTTGAGTTGAGAGCAATGCTGTTGATCTTTTAAAATGAAGGGAAATATGGGCTCCTGGGGGCTCAGTCGGTGAAGCATCTGCCTTTGGCTCAGGTCATGATCCCGGGGTCCGGGTATCGAGCCCCGCCTTGGGCTCCCTGCCCAGTGGGGAGTCTGCTTCTTCCTCTCCCTCTGCCCCCCCCCCCAGGCTTGCGGGCTCTCTCTCTCTCTCTCTCTCTCTCTCTCTCTCTCTCTCGAACAAATGAATAAAAATCTTAAGGGCACCTGGGTGGCTCAGGGGGTTAAGCATCTGCCCTCAGCTCACGTCATGATCCCGGAGTCCCGGCGTCGAGTCCCGCATTGGGCTTCCCGCTCAGCAAAGAGTCTGCTTCTCCCTCTGACCCTCCTCTCGTGCTCTCTCTCTCTCTGTCTCTCTTAAATAAATAAATAAAATCTTTAAAAAGTTTTAAAAATCTTAAAAAAATTAAAATAAATAAAATGAAAGGCAATCTTAAATCATTTTTACAAATTACTTTTATCAAAGCCATGTAGTCTCATACTACAGAAAACTTTGAAGAGGGGTGCCTGTGCTTCATTGGCTTAAGCTTCTGCCTTTGGCTCAGGTCATGATCCCATGGTTCTGGGATCCAGCCCCGCCTCGGGCTCCCTGCTCAGCGGGGAGTCTGCTTCTCCCTCTGCCTCTCCCTTTACTCATGCTCACTTTCTCTGTCTCTCTCTCTCACTCTCAAATAAACAAAATTGTAAAAAAACAAAAAAACTTTAAAGAGCTCAAAAAGGGTTGTAATGAAAATTTGATCTCTTTTCCATCCCAGATCCCAATTCCCGTTTCCTGAGGCAGTTCTTACTGTATTGCGTATGTTTCTTCCATTTTCTAAGGTGGGGATTGACCTGTTTTCTGCGAAGGGCTGGATAACAAATATTTTCGACTTTGTGGGTCCTACTATTTCTGTCGCAACTCCCGAGCTCTGCTGTTGCGCAAAAGCATCCATAGAAAGTATGCAAACTAGTGGCGTGGCGGAGTGCCAGCGAACCTTTATTCCCACAAACAGGCCGTGGGCCGTTGTTTGCTTACTGCTGTTCTAAGCATACGTGTATCTGCATAGATAAGTTGTATCTGTAAGCTTTTCAAACATGCATAATGACACTGTTCACGTTAGTTCATATATGTAGGAATCTATGTATCTTGGAAATCATTTCATACCAGCCCATGCAAATTTACTCATTCTATTTTTTTATATATATTTTTTATTTTACTAACTTTTATTAATAAGTTTGGGTAGGGGCGCCTGGGTGGCTCAGTCGTTAAACGTCTGCCTTCGGCTTGGGGCGTGATCCTGGTGTTCTGGGATCGAGCCCCTCATTGGGCTCCCCTCTTCCGCTGGGAGCCTGCTTCTTCCTCTCCCACTCCCCCTGCTTGTGTTTCCTCTCTCGCTGGCTGTCTCTCTCTCTCTCTCTCAAATGAATAAATAAAATCCTTAAACAAATTAGTTTGGGTAAGTTTTTATATTCATACACAAAAATGACATGACCAGTGGTTAAATCCCGCTTTTTTTTAAAGATTTAAAAAAATTTTTCCTTCCTTTTTTTAATTAGAGAGAGAGAGGGAAGGGCAGAGGGCGAGGGAGAAAGAGAGAATCTTAAGCAGGCTCCACACCCAGCACAGAGCCTGATGTGGAACTCGATCTCACAACCTTGGGATCATGACATGAACCGAAATCAAGAGTTGGACACTAAACTGACTGAGTCACCCAGGCGCCCCAAAATTTTTTTAAAATTTTAATTCCAGTTAACATGCAGTGTTATATGAGTTTCAGGTGAACAATACCTTGATTCAGCACTTCCCTCCAATACCCAGTGCTCATTACAAGTGCCCTCCTTAATCCCCATCACCTATTTCACCCATTCTCCCACCTCCCCTCTGGTAACCATCAGCTTGTTCTCTATAGTTTAGAGTCTGTTTTTTGGTTTGCTCTCTTTTTTTCCTCTGTTCATTTGTTTTGTTTCTTAAATTCCACAAATGAGTGAAATCATATGGTACTTGTCTTTTACCGACTGACTTATTTCATTCAGCATAATACTCTCTAGCTTCATCCATGTCATTGGAAATGGCAAGATTTCTTTCTTTTTTATGGCTGAGTAATATTCCATTGTGTATATCTATCACATCTTCTTTATCCATTCATCAATCAGTGGACACTTGGGCTGCTTCCATATCTTGTCTATTGTAAATAACACTGCTGTAACTATGGGGGTGCACGTATCCCTTGGAATTAGTGTTTTTGCATTCTTTGGGTGAATAATCAGTGGTGCCATTACTGGATCATAGGGTGGTTCTATTTTTAACTGTTTGAGGAAACACCAAACTGTTTTCCACAGTGGCTGCACCAGTTTGCATTCCCACCAACCGTGTAAGAGGGTTCCCCTTTCTCCACATCCTCCCCAACACTTGTCATTTCTTGCATTTTTTATTTTAGCCATTCTGACAGGTGTGAGGTGATATCTTGTTGTGGTTTTGATTTGCGTTTCCCTGATGATGAGTGATGTTGAACATCTTTTTGTGCGTCTGTTGGCCATCTGTGTATTTTCTTTGGAGAATGTCTATTCATGTCTTCTGCCCATTTTTTAATTGGATTTTTTAAAAAGATGTTATTTATTTATTTGACATAGAGAGAGAGATAAAGAGAGCGAGCACAGTCAGGGGGAGAGGGAGAAGCAGGTTCCCCATTGAGCAAGGAGCCCGACGTAGGGCTCGATCCCAGGACCCCAGGATTATGATGACCTGAACCGAAGGCAGACGCTTCACCCACTGAGCCACCCAGGCGCTCCTAATTGGATTTTTTTTTTAAAGCAGGCTTCATGCCTAGCATAGAGTGCAATACAGGGCTTGAATTCACAACCCTGAGCTGAGATCAAGAGTCTGATGTTTAACCAGCTGAGCCAAGCAGGTGCCCTAATTTTGGATGTTGACTTGTATCAGTTCTTTTTATATTTTGGATACCAACCCTTTATCAAATATGTCATTTGCAAATATCTTCTCCCATTTTTAATATTTTATTTTGAAATAATTTCAAACCTGTAGAAAAATAATAACATGAGTACGAAGTACTCTTATATACATTTCCCTAAATCCATCCATTTTAACTACTTTATTGAGGTATCATCTATCTACCATCAAATTCACCTAGTGGGGCACCCCGCCACAACCCATTGTAGAACATTTCTGTCACTCCCCAGGGTTCCCTCCTGCCCATTTGCAGTTAGTCCCAGCCCCATGTTACCACAGTTCTGTTTTCTGTTTTACAGTTTTACCTTTTCCTGAATTTTTACATAAATGGTATCATATAATAGGTAGTCTTTGGTATCTGGCTCTCTTCACTCATGCATAATGTTCTTGAGGTTCCTTCATGTAATTGCCTATATCAATAAGTTGTTCCTTTTGTAGCTGAGTGTCATTCCATGGTATAAATGTACCGTGTTTTATTTAGTACCAATTTTTTAACATTTGCTGCATTGGCTTTTTTAAACGTTCTCATCTATCTATCTATATTCCGGACCGTTGAAGTGGGTTGCTTACATTATGCCCTTTTACCCCCAGTGCATTTACTGAGAGCAATAATATTCTGTCACTTAACCACAGTGCATTGTCACATTCAGGAAGTTTAATGCTGGTGCGATGTTTTTGTCTAATCTACCGCCCATATTCCAAATTCATGGGTGGGGCACCTGGGTGGTTCAGTCGGTTGAGCGGTTGAGCGTCTAACTCTTGATCTCAGCTCAGGTCTTAACCTCAAGGCTGTGAGTTTAAGCCCCACGTTGGGCTCCATGCTGGTCATGGAGCCTACTTTAAAAAAATTAAATAAAAAACAAATTCATCAGTTATTTCGGTAAGGGGCTACATAGAATGCTCCTCCTCCTCGTGGCTCCCTGAAGCAGGATCTAATCCGGGCCCCATGCGTCATGTCCCTGTAGTCTCCTTTACTGTACACTGATGCCCCAGTCTGCCTTTGTCATTCATGATGTTGAGATATTAGAAGAGTACAGGTCATTCATTTTATGAAATGTTCCTAATTTGACTTTGTCTGCTGTTTCCTCATGATTAAACTCCGATGGTATATCACCACCAGAATAGCTCCTAAGTGATAAGATAGCACCTCCTTGGACACACAGTGTCCTCCTGCCCCTGCCTGGTGAGGTTCAGTTCCTGTTGATTGACTGGTCGGGTGTTGTCTGATTTCTTCATTGTACAGTTATTATGTCTCCCCTTGGGACTGATAGGCAGTCTGTGGGAGACGCTTCGAAATATGCTGCTCCTCACCAAACATTCCCCCCTAGATTTACCATCTGTGAGTGATTCTTGCCCCAAAGTTTACATTATCCTCTCCAACAGCCGCGTCGTAGTCCGTTTTATGGCTCTGCTGCAGTGTATTTCGTTAGTGCCCTATTGATGGTCAATTAGGTCATTTCCAGTTTTTTGCTATTAAACAATACCTCAGTGAACATCAGCAGAGATGCGTGTTTGTGGTGTGTGAGAGCATATCTGAAGGGTTAATTCTTCAATGTGGACTCACTGCGTCAAATAGCAGGTGCATTTTAAAATTGTAGTAGGTTTTGGGGGCACCTGGCTGGCTCAGTCGGTAGAGCTTGCCACTCTTGATCTTGGGGTCATGAGTTCAAGCCCCACATTGGGTATAGAGCTCACTTAGAAAAAAATTTTTTAAATAATAAAATTTTAATAGGTTTTATTAGATGGCTCTGTATTAGTTTGTTGGGACAGTCATAGCAAAGTACCACAAACTGGTTGGTCTGAACAACAGAAATTGATTATCTTAAAGTTCTAGAGCTTAGAAGTCCAAGATCAAGTTGTCCGCAATTTGGTTCCTCCTGGGGGCTGTAGGAGAACCTGTACTATGCCTCTTCCCCAGCTTCTGGCGGTTTGCTGGCAGTCTCTGTGTTCCTTGGCTGATAGATGTGTCACACTGCCATCTCACACAGAGTTCTCCCTGTGCCTGTGTGTCTCTGCGTTTAAATTTTTGTAAGGAAGGCAGTCATATTGAGTGAGGGGCCCACCCTGCACCAGTGTGACCTCATCTTAACTAATTACATTTGCAACAACCCTATTTCCAAATAAAGTCCCCTTTTAAGGTATTGGAGGTTAGAACTTCAAAATATGGATTTTAGAGGGGCGACACAAGCAATAACAGACCCTCCAGAGAGAGACTGATTTATACCCCAGAAGCTCCTTTTTTCTTGCAACTGTTCTTTAGAAATGGTATCTTATTCAGAGTTCTTCTAAAGTTTAAAGCAAGAGGAGGGGTGCCTGCGTGGCCCAATCAATTAAGCGTCTGCCTTTGGCTCAGGTCGTGATCTCGGGGTCCTGGGATCGAGCCCCACATCGCATTGGGCTCCCTGCTCAGTGGGAGTCTGCTTCTCCCTCTGCCTCCTCCCCCTGCTCATGCTCTCTGTTTCTTTTAAATAAATTAATTAAATTAAAAAAAACAAAGCAAGAAGAGGCAATGAGAAGTGGAGCCCTTATCAGGCCCAAGATGATCCATGGGGAAAAGGAGCCAGGACAGTGCCCCCAGTGGGTGTGGGGAGGGACTGGTGATGGCGTCGGATACAGCTCTCCCAAACCAGCCAGGTACAGCGAGGATGTGCAGTGCAGTGATGTGGGCATGGAGAGGAGGGAGAGCTCTTTGCTCCCTTCTACAGCAGCCAAGGGACTAAAAGGAGCTTCTTGTGCACCTGAGTGGAAAAGCAGGACACGGAGTAGCCCAGCAGGGGGTTATTCAATAAGAAATCAAGTTAAAACAATGAAGGCCTTTCTTCGGTCTGAAAATCCCAAAGGTGATTTGGGGCTCTCAGGGACCAACACAGAGAGGCAAAGACCCATTGCCCTACCCTGCAGAGACAATGCAGAAGTGAGCTCTCTGGGCTTGGGCTCTGAAAGTCTGGGTTCCAGCCCTGTCTTTGCCCTGTATCAGCCCGTGACCTTGAGCAAGCCACTCAGCTGCTCCAAAGCCTGGGTTTCTCTTCTACTGCTCGGGTGATGTGAGGCTCGTGTGAAGTAACACACTTGAGGGAGATCTTTCTCCAGTGACAAGAAAATAAGTTATTTATTACTCATGTGCTTTGCCTCTGAGAGTTGGCCTCTGCCTATGGTCCAGAATTTTTTCCAGAACTCTGAAGTCCATTTTGTTCTGAAAAAAGAGCCTAACATTCCATGGGCCTACTATAAATATGATCAGATCTTCTCTGTGTTCTATGGACCATCCCCAGTGCAGAATCCAAATAGCAAAGGCTTCAGGGGCCCTTAATTTTATGGCCTTTTGCTTCCCAAGCATCTGGCTCTTTTCCTGCTCTGTTGTCAGCATTTGGTGTCACCGGCCCACGCCTTTCAGGTTGAATTCAGCCACCCTCTTCTTTGGGCCCCTGTAGCCCAGCCAGTCTGCTGTACAACTGCCGGGGAGCTATGCCCATTGTTGTCTATGTAAATCATGCCTGCTGGATTTGGGCAGTATACAGCCCACACAACTGATCCCGGCAGTCCTTCCTAAGAGGATTTCTGCATATCAGTTCAAGTATTTCCCCTCTGTGTTCAGTCCACCAGAATGGGAGGGCCTTGTGGAGATATATAAGGTCTATTACTCTTTATGTCCCTTCATGCTGCCACCACAGTGCCTGGGATGCAGGAGACCCAGAGTATATAGTGAGTGAGCGAGGAAATAAGCTAGAAAGTATATAAACAAACTGAGGAACAAACCCACCAGCTGACAGCCTATACATTTAAGTCAGCTAACAGATTTATACTGAGCACCTCGTATGTGCCTGACACCGTGTGAGGCCCTGGGGATACAGCGGGCACCAAGACAGACAGGATCCCTGAGCTCCCGCAACTTCTAGTCTACCTGCCATTATAATGCCTGGCAGAGCTCGAACTAGTGTGAGGTGGGTCACGTGAGTGCAGGGTCAGATCCTGTCTTTGTGATTTTTATATTTTGTTCACGGTGGATCTTTTTGCATTAATGCCTATTTTTTTAAAAAAATTACTGCATTAAAATAATCTTCATCTTAATTACTAAGTTTTTTGGAGCCTGCTTTAATTTTGTGCCCAAGGCAAGGGCCTCAGTTCCTTCACCCTAGTCTTGGCCCTGCCCTGAAATGGGTTGGAGGAAAATTGTTTGACCATCTACGTGAAGGTCTTGTCCAAGACATAGCTGGTGTGGTCCCCGTAGATGTGCATGCCTCACGAGGGTCCATATAGCTATTTCCCATACATCTGAGTGACCATGGGGAATCCTGGATCTGACCAGCGTAACAGTGTCAAAGCTAGAGGCTCCTGTGGGTATTCTTGAGCTCTGGGATCTGACCTCTCTGCAGGATAGACATTCAGTTGGGAGTTTCTACTTTTTCATGCTTTGACCCGTTGACTCCATCTGCATTTCTTCTGGGGACTTTTCTACAGAAGCTGGGCTTTATTTCTGCTCAATTGCCGCGGCAGCCTTCCCTGTGAGTGCGGGGCAGGCAGGGGTGTCTGATTCCTTCTCGGGGTGCCCCTCTCACTAAGCTCCCCATTAGCTGCTCCTATTTGTGGCCCCCGGGGGTGTTTTGCTGTGCTTCATGCTCCATGCCTTGGCTGAGGCATGCTGCCCCCCCACTTCCCGGGTGGAAAATCTTGGTTTTAACGGTCTGGGTTGATGAGAATGGAGCTCAAACACAGACAGCACTTGAGTCTGTTAGGGGTCTTGCTTTTGCATTGAGGATGAGGGGAGGGGTCCTCTTGTGTGGGATGAGTTGAAGGTGAATGACGAATGGGGCCTGAATGCAAATATGACACTACTGGATGGTGTTGGGGAGAAAGCGTTGATTGGGTGTAAATAGCAAGGTAACCCAGGTGACAGTGAAATTAAGTGCATTGTTCAGAAAGGTCAGCCCTGGAATGGGTGGTGCCTTTCATATAGAAAGAGCATTCCCCGTTATTCACAAACGCCAGGGCCTGCGGTCATACCACTCTGGGGACCCCCAAAAGACTCTCAAAAAGACGCTCCTCCGCCCCGTTTGGGATAATTAGCCTTCACGTCCTGTGTCTTCCCTGTGTGCCCTTCCCAGAGCTGGCCTTCTCTAGTCCGGCCTAATCATGTCCATCCCTGACACAGCCCTGCTGCTCCCCACTGCCCTCAGATGGAGGCCTGACCCCCCATCTCTCCACCATGCCCTCCCCGCTCCCCGCGTGCTGTCTCAGCATCAAGCTAACTGCCGTCCCCTGCCCTTGCTGTGACCTGCCCCCCTCTTGCACGAATCCTCCTCCCATGTGCATTCTCAGCTCCCAGGATGCTCCCCGCCCAGAGCCCTCGTCCACTGACCAGTCTGGCTTCCCCACCAGACTGAAAAACCTCCTCCTCCTGGGCAGGGACTGTGTGTTTCAGGACTACTGGCAGCCACACAGTCCTGGCAGCAATTGCAGACTAATGCCTGCAGTCACTTCTGTCAGCCAGCCACGTGCCCCAACACTGAAGTGACTTGGTCCTAAAAGTCACCCCTGCCAGGCCTCGGCCAGCATCTGGTCCCCTGAGCGCGCACGGGTACCCGAGTCTTTTCTGCCTAGCGTCCTCTCTTGCCCTGCAGGTGCTCGACGTGTCTGGGGCTGACATGTTGGCCAAGTCGATTGCCAACTGCCAGGTGGAACTTCTGGAAAACTGTGGGCACTCAGTGGTGATGGAGAGGCCCAGGAAGACGGCCAAGCTCATCATCGACTTCTTAGCTTCTGTGCACAGCACAGGCAACAACAAGAAGCTGGACTGAGACCCCACCCGCAGCCCACACTCACACACAGCATCTGCCCCCATCTCCAGAATCGGACGCGGCTACCATTTCTCAGGGATCCTGCCCCACATGCGGTCGGAGCACCAGCGTCCCTGAGGAGGCCAGTCCCTGTCCCCGGTCTCAACAGATCCACAGAGCTTTGGGGCCATGAGGCAATCTCCAAGATATTTTTCACAATATAGAAACTCCCATGGGATAATATTAAGAAAACCTATCCATGAAATCTACCCAGAAGTCTTCAAGTTCATGTCACCAAGCGGCTGCCTTGGGACCGTAATCGCCGAGGCCATTTTCTTTAAAACATCCCTCACAGACCGAGAGGTCTGCTGCTTCGACGTTCTCCCCTGCATGGTCAGTGGCTGTTTTAGGAGCATTAGTCTCCCATCTGCTGAGCCCTTCTTGTTTATGTCTAGTTTAAGTTTAGTGTAGAGGCCCCTGTGTGAATGCAAGTGCATCAGCTGCAAGACCAGGGAGCAAGGTGCAAGCTACGATACTGGCACGCGAGGAGGGGCGCGGTCCCATGTCCGCCGGCCCTCTAGCTGCCGGAGCAGTGGAGAATACGGTTGGGGGGCTGATGGACCCCTGCATGGCAGCCCTGTCATGAGTGAGCCCGGAACAGTCACCGTCGGAAGAACACCTGGCAGGGTGGGTTTCCTGGAAACCATTGATTATTTTTAAAAATAGGACTAATGAAGCAATAATGTTCTATAATCAGACTCGGATTACACACACAAGCACCTCGTGGGCCTCTTTTCTATCTTGCTGTGCTACCGAAGACCCTTGGGTGTAAAATACTAGCTTGTTAATGAATTCTGTGAATTCTGTCAACAGTCATGTGATTGAAAATAAGTCTAAACAGCTGTAAAAGTGACCACAATGACATGAAATAAATTTAATAAATCTAGATCAGCAACATGCACATGGTTTCTGTTCCTAAGCTCGTATTTAAGCACAACGTTGGCAGATTTCCTGTTAACTTTAAAAAGGGATTTTTCAAGTAAGGCTTCTTCTAAGACTTTGGGAGACCTTGTTTGGATGAGTTATTAGTTGTCTTTTAAGAAATCATGTTTGTAATTTTTATTCAGCTGAAATTGTATAGCAGAAACAAAAGGCAAGGGGTGCCTGGGTGGCACAGCAGTTAAGCGTCTGCCTTCGGGTCAGGGCGTGATCCCGGCGTTATGGGATCAAGCCTCACATCAGGCTCCTCCACTATGAGCCTGCTTCTTCCTCTCCCACTCCCCCTGCTTGTGTTCCATCTCTCGCTGGCTGTCTCTGTCTCTGTCAAATAAATAAATAAAGTCTTAAAAAAAAAAAAAGAAACAAAAGGCAAGAGGCATCAGACTATTCCTTTTGACCCTTGTCTGTTGTACTTAGGACCCCTTAAAATTCCCAGAGTTTCAGGGCACCTGGGATACTCAGTTGATTAAGCATCTGACTCTCGATCTCAGCTCAGGTCTTGATCTCGGGGTCATGGATTTGAGCCCCGCGCTGGGCTCCATGCTGGGCATGGAGCCTACTTTAAAAAAAAAAAAAAAAATCCTTAGAGCTTGAGTCCTCCAAATCTTTTTACAGAGAGTTTGCAACCAAGTAGTTCTGGAAATAAAGTAAGATAAACTTTATAGTTTAAAACTATAGTTGTAGTTTAAACTTTATATTTTAACTTATTAAAATATAATAAAATTAAATTTTATTTAATATAATTTATTATTTTATAATATAAAAATATATTAAATAAAATTAAAATATATTAAATTTTTTTAATTTAGAAGAGTGGGACACAGATCTTAAAAACAAGATGTGAAAATGTGATGTCTCAGACGGGTGAGCGGCAACTAACGCAGTGTTCGGAGGGAACAATCGAGGCCTCAGTACACCTGTTAACAAAGAAGAGGGGCACCTGGCTGCCTTAGTTGGTATAACAGGCAACTCTTGATCTCCGCCTTGTGAGTTCGAGCTCCACGCTGGGTGTAGGGACCACTTAAAAATAAAATCTTTTTTTTTTTTTTAAAGATTCTATTTATTAGAGAAAGAGAGCACAAGCAGGGGGAGCAGCAGAGGGAGAGGGAGAAGCAGGCTCCCCACTGAGCAGGGAGCCTGATGTGGGGCTCAATCCCAGGACCCTGGGATCGTGACCTGAGCCAAAGGCAGACGCTTCACCGACTGAGCCATCCAGGCGCCCCTTAAAAGTAAAATCTTTAAATAAAAAAAAAAAAAGAGGGGCGCCTGGGTGGCACAGCGGTTAGGCGTCTGCCTTTGGCTCAGGGCGTGATCCCGGCGTTCTGGGATCAAGCCCCACATCAGGCTCTTCCGCACTGAGCCTGCTTCTTCCTCTCCCACTCCCCCTGCTTGTGTTCCCTCTCTCGCTGGCTGTCTCTATCTCTGTCGAATAAATAAATTAAAAAATCTTAAAAAAAAAAAAAAGAAACATCAAAAATCAAAAATAAACCTAGAAAAAAGTAGATGGAAATAATACGGGTGAGAGCAAAAATCATTGGTGTGGAAAAAAGAGTAGATATTAGACACACTGCTTGGTCCAATCTTTCACATTCATCAAGAATTCTGAGCTTAGTGTGGTGCTGGGGACACGGGCCGGTCTGGGTGGGTTTGAGTGATGAGGGACTGTGCCCAGGGTCTCTGAAGATGCCTCTGGCCTGGGCTAAGTCCTGCAAACTGGAAACCGTACTAGGTGCAGGACTTGTTATGCCCCGGGTGAAGGGCAGCTAAGGCTCACGTCACCGTCGCACCCACACGGGGCTCATCGGGCAGCGGGGTGTGCTCCTGTCCCACCAGGACAGCGCGCAGGGTCTGCAGTGGCAGGACACAGGTCCCACCTCCTCAGCTGTCCCGGGAACGCATCAACCGGAAGCCGTGAGCAGAGCATATGAAAGAGTCCTTTGGACAGACCCAAAAACTGGGTTGTCGTGTTCTCCCCTGGGCCTGCACTTCTGGCCCCACCGTGTTAAGAAGACTTGAAAGCAGACACGCACAGCTCCCCCTTGGCACCCCACTTTTTGCCTTTGTGATTATGAAGCGCTTGCCAGTGACCGCCAGCTGGCTGACCCCCAAGCACGGGCCCATTGGGCCATGGGGTGGGTACCTTTCATGGCAGTCTTGGAAAGAAGAAAAGGGTCATTCAGCACAGCCTTGCCTGAAAGCCTGCCAGAAGCTTCTGAAGCAACAGTGGAAAGCCCCAAGAATCACAAGCAGACTCTGTACCCCACTTCCTGGAGGATGGACTCCGCTGGGCAGGCCCTGAGGGAGCCGAGGGACAGGCCATGGCTCAGTCTCAGTTTGCCCTCTGCCTGGGCTTCTTGTCCAGTGCAGATGCAGCACCAGGAGTGACTGACGCAAGGAACACAAGTTGGATGGTGCTGCCCAGGCATGTAAGTCTGCCTTCCATTTGAGGCCCCGTGAGTATTCCCCATCCCAGGGAACCTGCCTTGTTGCTTCTTCCAAAGGAAGTTCGCAGAGAGTACTGGGAGATTATATGGTGGGTCAGGCCAGCTGCTGCTCTTCCACGTCTGTTCCACGCATCACCTTATCAAGTTCTCACACACCCATAAAGGGTACATACAAGCCCTGCCCATTTTATTTTTATTTTTTAAGCTGTGCCCATTTTACAGCCAGAAAACTGAGGCAGGGAGACGTGAAGTATCTTGCCCACGGTCACACAAGTAACAAGTAGGGAGAGGCGCCTGGCTGGCTTAGTGGGTGGAGCATGCAACTCTCGATCTCGGGGTTGTAGGTTCCAACCTCACGTTGGGTGTAGAGATGACTTAAAAATTAAAAAATGAGGGGCGCCTGGGTGGCACAGCGGTTAAGCGTCTGCCTTCGGCTCAGGGCGTGATCCCGGCGTTATGGGATCGAGCCCCACATCAGGCTCTTCTGCTATGAGCCTGCTTCTTCCTCTCCCACTCCCCCTGCTTGTGTTCCGTCTCTCGCTGGCTGTCTCTATCTCTGTAAATAAATAAATAAAATCTTTAAAAAAAAATTAAAAAATGAAAAATCTTTAAAAAAAAGATTAAAAAAGAGAGACAGAGACAGTTTATGATTGAAGGTGACTTACAAAAACGATGTCTGGGTGTGCCTGGGTGGCACAGTCGTTAAGCATCTGCCTTCGGCTCAGGGTGTGATCCCAGCGTTCTGGGATCGAGCCCCACATCAGGCTTCTCCACTGGGAGCCTGCTTCTTCCTCTCCCACTCCTCCTGCTTGTGTTCCCTCTCTCGCTGGCTGTCTCTGTCAAATAAATAAATAAAATAAAATCTTAAAAAAAAAAAAGCGATGTCTGGCCTGATTTCCAGTGGATTCTGGAGCCCTGTTGGCTCACGTGAACCAGGCCAGTATGTGGCAGCTCAGGGCATGATCACTGAGGCCACACATCCGTCCCCTGCTGGGGAACGTGACCGGTTGTTCACTCAGTAAATAGCTAAGGCTATCCATGGCCCAGCCTCCTGCTAGGTAGGAAACAAGCTTACCTGCCTTCCAGCCTCTAAGGGGGCCCCAAGGGACTGCCTGCTCATCTTCCAGTCTCTTTAATAACCCAGACTGGTGTCCTGCCCTCCCTGGAAGGGCTCGTTCACCTTATTGATAACCCTCATCCCTCTGCCACACTCTGGAAATGAGCATCAGTGCTGTTTGCCCAAAGGAGTTTTCTGGAGGGGAGTTCTTCTCTGCTTCTTGCCCCTTGGGGTTAGGCTTGGAAAGTGGTCCGTTGATTTGGCTCTGCTCCTAGCTGCCATTCCAGAAGGGGTCCAAGGCTCTGCCTGGAATCAAGGTCAGGCTCCCTTTGAAGGGGGTCAACTCCCTGGACTTCATACCAGCCAGGGCTTTTCCACTGCCTTCAGAAAAATTTTAGGTTTTAATTAAATATAAATGCTGAGCTGAGATGCCCTTCAACAGATGACTGGATTAAGAAGTTGTGGTCCATTTATACAATAGAATATTACTCAGCTTTCAAAAAGAACGATTTCTCAACATTTGCTGCAACATGGACGGCACTGGAGGAGATAATGCTAAGTGAAATAAGTCAAGCCAGAGAAAGAGAATTATCATATGATTTCTCTCATCTATGGAACATAAGAACTAGGAAGATCGGTAGGAGAAGAAAGGTAAAGAAAGGGGGGGTAATCAGAAGGGGGAATGAAGCATGAGAGACTATGGACTCTGAGAAACAAACAGAGCTTCAGAGGGGAGGGGGGGAATGGGATAGGCTGGTGAGGGGTAGTAAGGAGGGCACATATTGCATGGTGCACTGGGTGTTATACGCAACTAATGAATCATTGAACTTTACATCAGAAACCAGGGATGTACTGTATGGTGACTAACATAATATAATAAAAAAATTTAAAATATATGTATATAAATGCTGACTTTGGGTCCCTCATTTACTTCCCAAGCCCTGGATGTATCGATCTCAGGATAATCATTTGTTGGTTAGTGAAATAAATATTGTTCTAAAATAATGGATGCAAATTTTTACATGCACATACACTAGCCTTCTGCTTTGGGGACTTGCTGTCTTAGATCAAGAAGTCTTTTATTAAAAGTGGCAATTCACTGGGTCTGTTCCAAAAGTGTTTGCTGAAATACTCTTTGGCCAGTTTGGGGAGCATTTTTTTTTTTAACTCTTAGACTGTCTCTTGTCTCTCCTCCTCTCCTCCCTCACCCCATCTGTTTCATCACTTTGTCTGCTATCCATCTGTCTGTCTCTTACGCATGCACACAGGCACACAGACATACCCTCCCCTGACAGGTGGGAGCCGGCTCTTCTGATCCTTCATCTTGTTACATCTTCAACACTGCTCCTTTAACCATACAGACTGGGCTTCCTCACCAGCCACCTCTCTCTCCCCCCGCCAAAGTTGCATGATGTTCATACTACCCCTCCATCCCTGAAAGGAGAGAGGGTGGGCATGGTCACAGATGGGGCAGTGGAGATGTCCTCACATGACCCGCTGAAGTCAGGGCCAGGTACCTAGCTGCTGCCCTGTGCCTCCAGCTGCCCTGGGGCTCCATACTGGAAGTCACCAGCAAGTGGGCCTGCGGTTGCCTGTGTGTGCCTGTGATGGGGTGAAGGTCTTGCGTGACCATCATTAGCCTAGTCCGGGAGAGGGTATCAGGTGGCTCCTTTCTGCAACAGGAAGGCCCCTCTCCCGTGGCTCCTAGAGGAAACTTTCCTTCGTGGATTGTTGGATCTTTGGTCTGTCTATCCTCCTGGCAATGACTGGGAACCTTAGGGCACACCTAGGGAGTGCCCGGGCTCCAGCAGGAGATGGGAGGAAAAGGAAGGATTCTTAAGGGCAAGAAAGTGGCAACTATTGACATGAGTATAGGTCTACAATCCCCCACCAAACCTCCAAGAGCCGGATGTGATTCTGAATTCAGAAGTTTTCCCGTTTTAGAAAGGTATCAGGGTGTGTGCCCCACAGAATATGTGACATCCACAGAGGGCTCTGAAGCTGCCTTACGTGATCAAATGCACTGACATTTCTGCTGTGCAAAGTATGAATATCCACAGTAAATGGGACAAAAGCTATAAAAAGCTTCATCTCTGTTCAGATTCAGCGTTGGGTGCCACATGAGGAAAGATTTGGTTTCCATGTTTTTCTTGGATTTCGGAATTGCCGATAAGGGATGGCAGGCCTCCGCTCCCTGTTTCCTCTCTCCTGCCTTGGGGTGGGGGAGGTGGAGGGTGGGAGTTGGGGGGCAGGAGGGGGCGTCTTGAGGAAGTCTGTTTTTCCAAGTGGGAAGAGAGAGGCATGCAGATGGGTGTGGTCCATGGCTCCCTCTTGTGACAGTTAGGGGCAAGTCCTGATTTTTATTTAACAATTTTATAATTTGACCGTTATTAAATTATACAAATAATGCCCTGTCACTTTAAAACAAGTCAAACAGGGACGTCAGGGTCCTTCAGTTGGTTAAGCATCTGCCTTCGGCTCAGGTCATGATCCCAGGGTCCTGGGATCGAGTCCCACGTCAGGTGCCTTGCTCAGCAAGGAGCGTGCTTCTCCCCCTGCCTCTGCCACTCCCCGTTTGTGTTCTCTCTGTCTCTTCCTCTCTCTCTCTCTGATAAATAAATAAATAAAATCTTAAAAAAAATAAGTCAAGCAAAATGTTTAAAAAATATGCTTATACATACATATGTATCAACAGAGAGGCCCCTACGGCTGGTTTATTGGGTGTGTTTTACATAAATGGGGTCATGCTGGACATCAGTGTTGCCCACCCCGCACCCCCTGATTGATCTTTTCACTTACCTCTATGTCTTGGGTCTCTTATAGGTCAGAACCCACAGATCCCCCAGGTTCCTATAATGGAGATACAGAGGCCTCCAGAGAAAGGGGGGCGGGAACAGTCAAGGTGGACTTCTTTGTAGGAACCCGCTGAATCCCTCAGAAAGGATTTCTGAATTTTAAGAAAGGCTCTTGGGCCCCTCCAGAAACAGGATGCTCAATTACAGGGTGGTTATCCCTTCCCCAAATTCTCCCTTCCTAGGGTCCTAGAGCCTTTTTTTTTTTTCCCTTAGGGGAGATGTTTCTAAGGTCACTTGTAAGAAAAGCTTCCTCCATCATTTAAATACATTTCAGAAATGCTGGATGAAACACAGTTAAATAGCCTGGCTCCCACTCCAGCCCCCAACACAAGCAGGGGACTGACTGGGAAGGGGCAAAAACATCCTTAGACAGCAGCCATGGTTGGGGCCGGGCAGGGGCTGAGGCAGGGGCCAGGCCATTGTGCTACTCCCCAAGACCATGAGGATGGTCTGCACTTGACAGTCTGGGCAGGAGCTTCTGGTCTTTTTTACCATTGACTGGTGAGCTGCTCCCCAGAGTCCTTGCCTGCAGGATGTGCTGCTGATGTCCCCTTCCCAGATCCCCTTTACTGGCTGCTGCCCCCACACCTGCTGTGAGTACTGGCTGCTGAGGAAACACTGCTGCCCTTCTCCCAGAGAACCACCCTCAGACGATGGGAGATGGCTGAGAGGTGGTGCCCCATCCTCTTCCTCTCACCTCCTGGGGTTGCCAGACAAAATACAGGATGCCCAGCTAAATTTAATTTCAGACAATGAATACTTTCTTAGCATAAGGATACCCTATTCACCGTTTATCTGAAACTCCAATTTAACTGGGCAAGTGTATTTGCTAAATCTGGCAACCCTGCAGCTGGCAATCACTGACTGGGGTGGGGGGTGCGGAGTATGATGAAGGCTTGGCCCCCTTGCCTCCAGGCTGGAAGCTTGCTGGTATCATTTATGCTCCAGGGCTCGTGTGGGATCAGCCTGAGGCTGGGCTTCAGCTGAACCCACATCTTCGCTTAGCTTCTTCCCCTGCCCATCCTGCTTTCCTTCTCCCTTGCAGGTTTCCCATGAGAGCTGCCCCCAATAAATTACTTCCACAAGGATCCCTGTCTCATGCTCGGCCTCTGGGGATGCAAAAACATGCTTGCTTTTCAATTTCCTATTTGGAAGGGATGCTTAGGGTTGCCTCAAAGAGCAACGTCCAGCCTTTTCATCCCACGGTTCTGGGGCTTCTCATCACCTTAGATAAATGACTTACCCTCTCTAAACTCCTTTCTTCTTTTCATCTGTGAGAGGCAATAATGTGACATTGCAGGGTAGATGGGATAACGTGAGCAAGCTCTCTGGCACTTGGCAAGTCTCCCTAAATGGAAACAACAGCTGTCGTTCTATAGCTTTGAGCTTCTGGTCATTTTCACTCCCTTTGTCCTACCTTCTCAATCTGCTGACATGAGTGGATATGATTCCCATGAGCCTGATGGAGATTTGTGGCTGTAATCCTACTTGGGCCTCTCTCTTGCCTTTTCTTCCCAACGTTGTGAAAGCACCTCCGTTTTTGCAAAAGCCATTTGGCACCAGTTCACAAGGCAGGGAGGGGAAGCTGAACATAGCAGGGGGGAGGAAGTGTGGACTCAACTCTTTCTTGGCTGCCATAGCTTCCAGGAACATAAAATACTCACAGATATGCCCCAACAAATTTGCTCTGAAATGTCAGAAACACAGTGTCTGGAAGGGCCGTCTTGAGCCAAATGACTCCACCAATGCAATGCTGGGCAACTTATTTTGTAGAGACTGAGGCAGGTTTGTGTATTATGTGTTGGAGTGACGTTAAGATATATTGTTAAGAAGGGAAATCCCCCCTACCCCATCTCTGGAAGGACACTTACGAAACTCCTACCAGTGGATGCCCCTGAGGAGAAAGGCTGGTTGGGTAAGGGGTGGGAGGGAGACTTACTTTTCATTGTTTATCCTTTCATACTATTTGTAATGTAGGCCACATGCCAACAGTATCTATTAAGAAAGTAGATGAAGTTTAACTGAAAAAAAAAGTCAACCAACTACTGTCTTTATCATTCAAAGGTATCTCTTTTATTCTAAACTCTGAATTAATGAGGCAACACTGAGAAAATTCAGGCAGGTTGGAAGGCACTTCCTTTTCAGGGTTTGGTGTAGAAAAGTGAAAATTATCCAAGTTCTTTGAAGTCTAAAATGCATGAGCTGCTCTGGTTTTCCTGGGCTGGAGCCTGGCAGGATGGGTTTGCCAGGTGGCTGGTTTTGGGGACCCTCTCCCATTACTGAGTGTTTCCTGAGCCAGATACTTTACACCAACTATTTCTTCCTTACAGCTCTGAGGTAGATGCTACTAATCTCTCCGTGTGACAGATGAGGAGGATGAAAAAGTGGCAGAGGATGTATTTGGAGTGAGTTTTGGCAGTTGCTGAAACCTAACCTCTTCTAAGAAAGCAAATGCCACTGTCTGTGGGGTCTGTGTGGATTTCCTCTACCTCTCCCCCAATCTGGAACAAGTCCTGTCTCCTCTGAGGAAAGAAGGAAGGGAAGCAGAGCCACAGAACCGGAAAACATGACTATAGCCAAGGACTGAAGTTGCAGGAAACAGCAGAAAGTGGCATTTTGAGAAAAGACACAAAAGAGAAGGACCCAGCCAACTCAGGCGCATGCGTGCCTGGTCAGAGCAACCCTCTACCGCCCACCCCAGGCAGAATCAGCACACCCATCTATGAACTACTGCATTCATTAAATATGTGTTGAGTGCCAGACACTGGAATGCAATGGTGAGCCAACACAGACAAGGCCCCATGCTCATGGGGCTTACACTCAAGTTTTGGCAGCCCCAGCCCCTCTCTCATACACAACCCTGACTGGGGCCAGACAACTGGTGATAAGTATGGTGCAGTATGGAGAGCACCATCTAGAGTCAGACTGCCTGCTCCACCACTTACAACTGTGGGATCTTGAGCAAGTAACAGCCTCTTGTGCCTCAGTCTCCACCCCTGTAAAATGGGGATCATAGTAATAGCTACTTTAGGGTTGTGTGAGAGTTCCACGGCATAACATATGAAAAGTTTTTTTTCATAACACCTGGCCCAAAGAAAATACTTGATAAATATTAGCTGCTATTATGATTATTATTTACAAATGCTATCTGTTTGAGTACAGACAGGGCCATATCTTCATTTTTTTTTTTAAGATTTTATTTATTTGCAGAGAGAGACAGCCAGTGAGAGAGCGAACACAAGCAGGAGGAGTGGGAGAGGAAGAAGCAGGCTCCTAGTGGAGGAGCCTGATGTGGGGCTCGATCCCAGAAGGCTGGGATCACACCCTGAGCCGAAGGCAAGACGCTTAATGACTGCGCCACCCAGGCGCCCCAGGGCCATATCTTTTTGTTCTCCTCTGAGTTCCCGGTACCTAGCACATAATTGGGACTCAACACGAATAAATGCATAGATGAAACCTGGCTTGCATTTGAAGATAGGACCATTTGGATCTTACGTCAACCCAGAGAGATAACCTACTATGTGCTGGGAGCCACAAGGGACATTAAAAGTGGCCCCGGTCCTTGGGGTGCTTGACAGAAGATGCTCAGCAGAAGAGATGCTACATGTAAAGTTGAATGGAGGGGCGCCTGGGTGGCACAGCGGTTAAGCGTCTGCCTTCGGCTCAGGGCGTGATCCCGGCGTTGTGGGATCGAGCCCCATGTCGGGCTCCTCCGCTGGGAGCCTGCTTCTTCCTCTCCCACTCCCCCTGCTTGTGTTCCCTCTCTCGCTGGCTGTCTCTATCTCTGTCGAATGAATAAATAAAATCTTTAAAAAAAAATAAATAAAAAAAAATAAAGTTGAATGGATGGATAAATGAATGACTATGAAAGTGAGCTCCTGCGCCGAATAAACACGTCCGAAGTCCCATACCCTACACACGCATTTCCTCACAGAGCTTTCCCTGGAGTGGGCACCAGGGGGCACTGAGCTCGGCCAGTCTCAGCTTCTGATCAGGATTCACGCCCAAGTTCTTAGGAGAACGCCGCGCGGTGACGTCATATCCGCGTCTAGACGACACGCTTCCGGGGGACGAAACAGGAGCCAAACTTAAGTACCCCCGGAGTTTCCTGGGCCCGGGGTCTTTCCTTTGCGGGGGAGCGCCAAGCTTTGGCGTATTCTTGCAGTGAACAGGAGTCAGGGAGGCGCCGGGTTAGTCCGACCGAAAGCCGGTAGGCAGAAGCCCAGGACAGAGCGGCTTTTTGCCGGGAATGAGGTCAGTCGGCCACGCTAGGTGACGCATGGCCGCGCGCCAGGTGCGCATGCGCAAGGTGGGAGTTACGGCGGGCGGCGCGCGGCCGTCTGAGGTACCTATGCTCTCCGGCCCATGACGCTGCTGGAGGTTCGGCAGCGCACCTTCCCGGGCACCTGAACTACGGGGTCTCGGTAGCAGATGGTGGCTGCGGGGTGTGAGTGGGACCACGTGTGCAGAGCGCATGCGCCCGGCGCCAGGTGGGCGCTAAATAAATGGCGGACGTTAGTCAAAAGTTGGACACAACTGAAGTGCCCAACAGTAGGGGACTGAGTTGTTTTTTTTTTTTTTAATGATTGATTTGCCCCATGATTTATGTATTGGATGTATACTGTGTGGGAAGCGGTAGTGAACAAGATAGATCTCCGTTTCTTGCAGAGTGTACATTCTGTTGGGGTGGGGGAGGGAAGTACAAATAGAGAATAAATGAATTACGTAGTTGTGTTAGAAGGGGGTAAGTGCTATGAGGAAAAACTAGAACAGGGGCATGGAGGGGCTGCCATATTAGAACAGCCACCGGATCAAATCGAGGGATGAGAGTTGATCAAAGCCATGAAGGAAGCGAGGGAGCCAGCCATCTGGCTACCTGGAGGAAGAGTATTCCCAGCATGCGGAAAAGCTAGGAGCGAGGCGCAGAGGCAGGAGGGAAACGGTGTGTGAGGAAGAGCTAGGAGGAGTCTGGTGTAAAGGGTTGAGCAAGGGAGCATGGCCAGAGCTGTTGGAGGAGGCAGAGGTACAATTCAGGTAAGGCCTTGCAGGGCCTGTAAATCCTTTGGGTTTACTCTGAGTGAAACGGGAACCTTTGCAAGGTTTTGAGTAGAGGAATTCCTGGGGCTTGAATAGGTTTTAACTGGCTCACTCTGGCTGCTGTAGAGACTAGATTGACAGGGGGAGCAGGTGGAAGCAAGGACACCTATTACTAATAGGTCACTTAATGAAAAGGCTGGCTTCAAAGGTGGTGATAGCAAGAGCTGTGGAAGTGCTTTCATTGTTGTGGTGGGCCTGGCAAATTTGCCGGACTGTATGAAGGGTACCCAGGCATCCTCTCCTTTAATCTCAGGAGAGCCTGCAGAGGGCAATACTGTCACTGCCTCTGAGGCTGAGGCCTGTGTGGGGGTGACTGCTCAGTAAACACTTGATCCTTAAGTCATTTTTGGTAAAATATACGTAACATAAAATTCACAATTTTTAAGGGTACAGCCATTGACGTAAAGTACATTAACACTGTTACGAAGCCATTATCACTATCCATTTCCAGAATACTCCCTTAAGTCTTCATTGTTATTGGCATCCTGAACCCCAGGCCCAATCTCATTCCCCTAGCTCAGGCAGCCAACTCCATCAAGGCTGATGGTAACTCTTAAAAAACGCCTATCATGTGCCAAACAATGAATGAAGTGATTGAGGGTCCTATTTTTTTGCCTTCCAATCAGGGAAGACTCTAATGATTGGGAAAGAATCATCTGGTGGTTATTTCTGCAGTCTTGAAACCAAAGATATGCTTGAACATACAGGCCTGATTCAGTATGTGTTTATTGAATACCTGCTCTGTGCCAGACACAGTATTCATGTTTTTAAGTGCATGCTTGGATGCAGCTCCTTGACCCTGACTTCTCGTTTTCTCTGAGGACATGATCTAGGAGTGGTTGGAACTGGGCCTGATGCAGAGGTTTTTGTAAATGCTGGTTTATAGTCCCTTTCCTTGGTTGAACCTCAGTTTCCTGGTTCCATTAGTGGGGAACCAGATACTGAACAGATAGTATTAAGAGATTACATAACAAGTGAATCTAATTTAGAACAAGGTGTCAAAACGAAGGCTTTCTTAAGGAGATGAAATTCTAGAAGAAGTGAGCTTTAGGCTAAAATTAAAAGGATGAGGAGGGGCTATCCAGAGGGAGAGTGAGGTAGGAATGGAGCCGATCACAGATTCTCCCTAGGGAGATTCTGAATTCTTGAAGGATCCAGGTCTATTAGAAATGACATTGAGTTCCCATTCCAGGAATTCCTCCTCTCAAACCCCTTGCTGTTTAAGCTCGGTCTTGGGGGTGGGGGTGGAGGTGGGGGTCTACCAAATAGCTCTGTATAGACCTGGCCTTCAAACAGAGAACAGCATATCCAGCATGGGACGGGACAGCAGAACCACCACTGATCATTCTCCTGTTCATGTTCTGTGTTGACGGAGAGTAAACAAGAAGATCTTATATTTTATTCTTGTATGCTATTTTTTTAAAAGATTTTGTTTATTTATTTGTCAGAGACAGCATGCATAAGCCAGGGGAGCAGCAGGCAGAGGGAGAAGCAGGCTCCCCGCTGAGCAAGGAGCCCGATGCGGGGCTCGGTCTCAGGACCTCAGGATCTGACCTAAGCCGAAGGCAGACGCTTAACTGACTGAGCCACCCAGGCATCCCTTTTTTTTTTTTTTTTTTTTTTTTTTTAAGTAGGAGGCATCATACCAGAGTGGTCTTGAGGTGGCTCAGGACTGGTTGGAATCTATGTGCCCTTGGGCAAGTGTTACCTCTCTTTGCCAAGTCTCAATGTTCTCTTCTCAAAAATGGGGAGAAAAGTGGGAATAATAATAGTTTTTACTTCATGGGATCGTTTTGAAGACCTATGACCTAAGGCATGTGGAGCATTGAGCACAGAGCCAGGTACTTAGTAAGGAAAAATGCCTATTGGGATTATATTGTCAGAATTTAAAGAGTGCAACAGTCTGGCATATATAAAATCTGGAAACATTCTTTGTGTCTGTATAGGTAAATTTGGTTTGACCGGAATTAAATGAATTACTATACTAGGAGTTCTTTTAAAAATCAAATGGGTCAGGGGCGCCTGGGTGGCACAGCGGTTAAGCGTCTGCCTTCGGCTCAGGGCGTGATCCTGGGGTTATGGGATCGAGCCGCACATCAGGCTCTTCTGCTATGAGCCTGCTTCTTCCTCTCCCACTGCCCCTGGTTGTGTTCCCTCTCTCGCTGGCTGTCTCTATCTCTGTCGAATAAATAAAAAATAAAATCTTAAAAAAAAAAATCAAATGGGTCAAAACAAAACAAAACAAGGGGTGCCTGGCTGGTTCGGTCAGAGAAGCATGTGACTCTTGATCTCAGGGTCATGAGTTCAAACCCCACATTGGGTGTAGAGCTTACTTTAAAAAAAAATCAGAATGGGTTAAATTCTCATTAAAAAAATGGGGAAAAAAATGAAAATAGCTTGTACCTTGCTAATTTGTAGCCCTCTTGACTTTTAATTTCTAGATGTGGTCAGCTTTGGAAAAGATGCCAGCTCCAGCCACCACGTATGAAAGAATAGTTTACAAAAATCCCTCTGAGCACCACTATATGAAAGTCTGCCTGTAAGTTTAGTCTCCTAAATTCTATTTGTGATTATTTTTTTATGAATCTGAATAGTATGAAATCTTATACGTTTTTTTCTTCTTAATGTTTTTACAGAGAATTTCAGGATCGTGGGGTTGGACTGAATGCTGCCCAGTTCAAACAGCTGCTTATTTCAGCCTTGAAGGACCTCTTTGGGGAGGTATGAATCACTTGGTAGATGGAACACTGCTAAGATCTTTATAAGAAATACTAAAACAGTCCTTTTCCAAATAATTATTTAAAAATTTTAAAAAACATATTTGAAATTGTGGAAGCAGATTTTCAGAAATGATGAATTTTGGGTAGGTTTGTTCTAATATGAATTCTATTTGACAGAAAACTCGTTAGACAAATATTTTAGTGCCATGCTACTCACATCATCCAGACCGGCAACCTGCAAACGGTTTTTTGGATTTTTTGGGTTTGTTTTTTTTTTTTTTTAAGATTTTATTTATTTAGAGAGAGTGTGTATGCAAGCAGGGGGAGGGGCAGAGGGAGAGGGAAAGAGAACCCCAAGCAGACCCCAGATTGAGCGCAGAGCCCAGCGAGGGCTCAGCCTCAGGACCCGACGTCACAACCCGACCCAAAATCAAGAGTCAGACGCATAACTGCCTGAGCCAGCCAGGCACCCCGTGTGAACAGGTTTTTTGCCCGTTGTGAAATTTGTGACTCACACCAGAATCAGCACACCACTTCCTTTACTGAGAAAGTCTCCATGAGCAAAAATTGAGGTGAACTATCAGAAGAGCTTGCAATGCTTGATCTTGGGATCGTAAGTTAGAGCCCCACATTGGTGTAGAGAGTATGTATATATGTATGTATGTATAAATAAACAAACAAACTTACTTTAAAAAAAACTGAGCTGAACTAAACAATGTACTTAGTGATATTGTTGATTTACATTGTGTTACAGCCTCTGTGTTATTTTATCACAAACCGGCACATTAAGTAGTCCTATTTTAGCATTTACTTGAAAATAAGTAGAATTTTGAGAGAGAACAAAGACAGATGATTCAGGAAATTATTTCCTGATTCATATGTTTTATCAAATCAAAACCTGGTAAGCATCTCATTAAAATTAAAAACCTATACTCCACAGCAGACTCAGTTAAGAGGATGAAAAGACAAATTACAGACTGGGGGAAACTAGTTGCAAACACATATCTAAAATATAAAAAGAACTGTCAGGTGCCTGGGTGGCTCAGTCGGTTAGGTGTCTGCCTTGGGCTCAGGTCATGATCCCAGGGTCCTGGCATTGAGTCCTGCATCGGGCTCCCTGCTCAGCGGGAGTCTGCTTCTCCCTCTACTCCCCTGCGTGCACACTCCCTCTCTCTTAAAAATAAATAGGTAAATAATCTTTTAAAAAATAAAAATAAAATAAAAAGGATTCTAAAAACTCAGTAGTAAAGAAAACCAAACATTCCAACTTGAAAATAAGTAAAAGACACAAATAGACATTTCTCTAAAAAGGATGTATTGTTGACAAAGAAGCACATGAATGAAGAGATGTTCAACATTATTAGCCATTAGGTAAATGCACATTAAAAACACAATAATCTCCAAACAACAACAACAACAACAAAACACAATGTGGGGAGCGTCTGGCTGGCTCAGTTGTTGGAGCATGCAGCTCTTGATCTCTTGACTCCTGGCTCTTGGTTGTGAGTCCAGCCCCATGTTGGGTGTCAAGATTACGTAAAAATAAAATCTTTAAAATATAAGTAAATAAAAAATAAAAACACAGTGAGCTATCACTACACACCTAGCAGAACAACTGAAAATTAAAAAAAAAAGTGATAATGCTGAATGCTGGTGAGGATGTGGAGAAACTGGATCACTCATTCATTGCTAATGGGAATGCAAAATGGCACAGCCACTTTGGAATACCATTTGACAGTTTCTAAAAACAACTAAACATTCATATGCAGTTACACACCTAGGCATTTGTTCCAGAGAAGTAAAAACTTAATGTTCACACAAAACTTGTGAGTGTTCGTAGCAGCTTTATTTGTAAGAGCCCAAAAGCAGAAATAAGCTAGATATCCTTCAGTAAGTGAGTAAACATTCATGATATATTCATACCGTAGAATATAGTCAATAATAAAAAGGAACAATCTATACATACACAAAATAACCGAATCTCCAGAGAATTGTGCTAAGTGAAAAAGCTAATCCCAAAAGGTGACATTCTGGGTGATCCCATTTGTGTCATGCTCCTGAAATAACATAGTTATATAAACTGGAGAAAGATTTCATGGTTAGGGATTGGGGGGAGGAGTGAGTGTGACTAAAATGAGTTAGAAGGAGAGCACCCTGTGATGATGGTATAATTCTATCTTGATGATGGTAGTTGTTGCATGAAACCACCTATGTGGTAAGACTGCATAGAAGTATGCATACACACACACATGCGCGTGCACACACAGACAAATATGAGTGTGTGTATAACTGGTAAAACCTGAATAAACTGGTTTATCAATTGTATTACTGGGGGAGGCTTCATGAAGGGTGCATAGAACTTTCCTACAAATTTCGTTGTAACCTGTGATTATAATTTTTCAAAATAAGAAGTTTAAGAAAAAGGTGTGCATCTTCTCTGTCAGGTATAAAACCTGGTTCCAGAATGATGAGTATTATGAGAGAGGAAGTATATGGTTTCTATATGTAAAATAGCGTGAAAATAATTGAGCTTAATCTTGGGGATCAGGGATGGAACTTTTTATTTTTTAACCCTGAGATCAGAAGTCCCCTGCTCTACCAACTGAGCCAGCCAGTCGCCCCCAGGGACGGAACAATTTGAAGACTTGAAGGGTGAAGAGTCATTAGCAATATGAAGAGTTATGGGAAGACCATTCCAGACAGGGGTAATTGTAAATAAGCAGTCCCAGTACTACAGCACCACTAAATAAAATACTGCTTTTTTGGAGGAGAAAAGCAGTTGACAGGATTAGTAGGGGGCAGGCACCCTTCTGCTTCAATCATTGGAGCATGCGACTCTTGATCTCGGGGTTATGAGTTTGGGCCCCACATTGGGTATAGAGATTACTTTTAAAAAATAAAGAATAGTGATAATAGTAGTTTGCTAATAGTATTTTTCCATACTTAGGTTGATGCAGCCTTACCCTTGGACATCCTAACCTACGAAGAGAAGACCCTGTCAGCCATCTTGAGAATATGTAGCAGGTAACGACAGACAGAGGCACCTTTGTAATATAACAAAGCAGAGAGACGGAGAAATAGAGCAAAAATGCTCTTCTCTAAGAAGAGGCTTGTCATTATGAACTCTGAGTAGCTTTTGGAAGTTTAAACTGAGAAGGATATGAACATTTATCCACCAGGAGCTTAGACTGTACAGAGCAAGACTCATGATTTGCTTAAAACTGTAGTGTTTCCCAGTTGATGACTATGGTTGCAAACTCAAAAATGTGTATTTTAGAAACATTCCTAATTGAGGTTCACTTTATTCTGTGCCTATGACATACTGTGCTTTTACTTTTAAAGTTTTCTCATTTAGTGCTCTCTTTGGCAGTACATTTACTCAAGTTTTCTCATTTAAATTAGGTTTCCTGGACCTAATTTAATTATCTGGTCCATCGCAAAAGTAGTAGGGAGATGTCACAGAGACAAATCTTTATGCATTCATTGTTGATCTCTCTACAGTGGTCTTGTCAAATTGTGGAGCTCTTTGACTCTGTTAGGATCCTATAAAGGCAAGAAATGTGCTTTCAGAGTGATTCAGGTAAAGACTGTTCCTTCACATATTCCAAACAAGGCTGAGTAGGGATCAAACAGCTTTTTCTTTTTTTTAAGATTTATTTGTGAGAGGGAGAGAGCATGAGCGTGTAGGGGGAGGGATGAGGGAGAGGGAAAGAATCTCAAGTTAACTCGATGCTGACCGAGGAGCCCAACACACAGAGCTCAATCCCATGACCCCAAGATCATGACCTGAGCCAAAATCAAGATTCAGACACCCAACCGACTGAGCCACCCAGGCATCCCTCAAACCGCTTTTTAATACATGTCCCATTTTTTGCTTGCATAAATCTGGTATGGTTAACATAATCCACTGGGGGCAGTGGAGAGAAATACAGGACTACATTGCTTCTGGAAATGTGAGAGAAAGCACTTAGATTTTAGATTGTATGGGAGATGTTTGGGAATGATACTTGGAACTCTGCGGAAAAGTCTTAACTTTTCATTTGTTGCTTAATGCCTAGTGCCTTAACTGTTAGAACACTCTTTCTAAATTTATTATGATCACTTGTGTATCTGAGGCTACCTCTAAGGACGATGGTCTTTAAGATGCTACTGCATCAGCTTCGCTTACCCTAGAAAACTAGGCGTGTTTCCACATGCCCTGTGTTTCAGTGCGGTTTTCTCCCCAGATTTCCTTAAGTTTTTTTTTTCTCTTACAGGTTTCTCCATTTCTCCTTGCCTTATCTGGTAATAGTAGGGAACTAGTATTGGATTGAATAGTCTTCCATTGCAGAAACATTCCTTTGCTCTCAAAAGCACATTTTGGTGACAGTATGCTGTCTGAAGACCGAAACAGTCTAAAAGCTCCGACTGCTGGAATTTGATGGTGCTGAAGATGTTCCCAGTAATTTCCTGCCATCGTCTATGGCGGGGTGGGCTTCAGAGGAGAATCTGCCTGAGCCATCCAGTGCTGAGCAGGCAGCACACTGAGCAGACACACGTCAGAGTCGGAGACCGCGCTGAACTCAGCAGGGCCTTCACACAGAGGGATGTGGCTGTGTTCTCAGAATTAACGGGGGATGTCAATCCTTTGCATTTAAATGAAGATTTTGCAAAACACACCAAGTTTGGAAAGACAATTGTACATGGAGTTTTGGTCAATGGACTTATTTCGGCTCTCCTGGGAACTAAAATGCCAGGGCCCGGCTGTGTATTACTTTCACAGGAAATTAGCTTTCCAGCCCCTTTATATGTTGGGGAAGTTGTTTTAGCTTCTGCAGAGGTGAAAAGGCTGAAGCGGTTCATTGCTTTTATTGCAGTGTCATGTTTTGTAACAGAAAGTAAAAAGACTGTTATGGAAGGCTGGGTCAAAGTTATGGTCCCAGAGACTCCCCAGTCCTGAAATGTGTTTAAAGATGCACATTCAAGTGCCAGGTGTTCTTGAAGAGCCTCAGAGGAAAACGGATTGCTGCTTTTCACCGAGGGATGGCTTCTAGACCTAAAAGCCCATGTTGGGGGTGGGGAACAGGCAGAGGCGTGTTCAAACTGGTCCACTGTCCAGTTTGGCTTTATGCTTCACACAGACTTGAGTATATTCATCATCTGTCTAGGTTTTTAAAATAGAAAAAAATACCCGGAAGGTTATTTAGCTAAAAGTTCTACTCTTAGGATTTCACATCTAGTTAAGATTTGCATTTGGGGGGCGCCTGGGTAGCGCAGTCATTAAGGGACTGTCTTCTGCTCAGGGCGTGATCCCGGCGTCCGGGATCGAGTCCCACATTGGGCTCCTCCGCTGGGAGCCTGCTGCTTCCTCTCCCACTCCCCTGCTGTGTTCCCTCTCTCGCTGGCTGTCTCTCTTGTCACATAAATAAATAAAATAAAATCTTTAAAAAAAAAAAAGGTTTGCATTTGGATAACACAAACCTGCCTCTGTCTGTGCAGAGTAAGTGTGTCACTGAATTTATTACTAGCATGTGATTACTGGAGGCAACAACAGAAGTCCGGTCATCTTTGAGCGCCTATCTCCTACCAGTCCGGGTACGTAGCTCCTGTTCTTCAGCAGTTTCTGGGTCAGAGTTTATTGTAACTTGTTACTGTTTATACCTCAGTGGCACCTTGTTCCATCTTCAGTGGCATTTGCCTTTCAGGTGGTTTTCCTTTGATTGGAGAAGGGCTTATGTGCACATTTGGACTCCTTTATGTAAACTCTCTCAATCTCATGTATGCAACAGGAATAACAACACCTACCACACAGATAGCTAGGCACAAAGTCCAGCCTGTCATCCATTCTCCCCTGTGAATGAGGTTAAGGGTGTTCCCAAGTTTAAAGCAAACTAGCCCACAATTAAGCAGGTAACAGACTCATTTTTCAGGATGTCAATCTATCTAAACCTGGAATAGAGTTGGAATGCAAAATTTCTGTTTTAGTAATCCAGATTATTTTCTTCCTTGAAAACACTGTGGATTCTTCCCTTTACAAATCATATATGCTCATTGTAAAGATACTATAAATAAAAAGTATTAGGAACCCTGTGGAGGCCAAGTTCTTAAGAGTTGAGGGATATTGAAAATTTAATCAGTATTTTAAAAAAAGTTGGGGGGCGCAGTTAAGCGTCTGCCTTTGGCTCAGGGCGTGATCCCAGAGTCCTGGGATTGAGCCCCACATCAGGCTCCTCCACTGGGAGCCTGCTTCTTCCTCTCCCATTCCCCGTGCTTGTGTTCCCTCTCTCGCTGGCTGTCTCTCTCTGTCAAATTAATAAATAAAATCTTAAAAAAATAAAAATAAATTCAAAAAGTTGGGTACTGAAGAGGAAATGTGCCTTATGCGTTTGGACTGAGCGGTCATCCCAATACAGCCAACACTTTTAAGATAATCTATAACAGAACATCATCTCTGTTCTGTGGCTTTAGATGGTGGTTCTAATTACAGCTAGATGCTTTGATCCAGAAGATAGATCAAGTGTCATTGGTGGGATCAACCCCCATTTCCTGGGAAAAGATTTTTCCTCCTGGTGGATCAGTAAGTAGATTTTTTTTTTTTACATCAAAGGGATAAATTGAGCAGATTACTAGAAAAAATCATTCTAGGCACTAGAGGGCAATGATGTATATAAAGTATTTTTAAACTGTTGAATATTGTACCATACTCTAGTTGGTGATTGTGAGAGGAAAATACTAAAATCAATGTGAGAAGCAAGGATGCCATTCTCATGAATTTCAGAGTGGGCAACTGCGGGCTCAGATGTACATGAAGACTTATTCATAGGGGAAGGCTACACAAGCTAAAATTTTGATACGACATTGAAAAAAAATAGGAACTTGAAGCGCAAAATGTAGATTCAAAGCCAAGACTTCCCTCTTCCTGTAGAACTCATTCTCTAGGACTGATCCATTTATGGCCCATAAATGGAGTGTGATGTGATTATTAATACTAGTAGCTACCATTTTTTTCACTGTCTATGAGCTAATTCCCCCACGCTTTTTTTAAAAGATTTTATTTTTAAGAGAGAGAGTGTGAGTGGGGGAGAGGCAGAGGGAGAGAGAATCTTAAGCTGTGTACTGAGCACGGAGCCCGACATGGGGCTCAATCTCATAGCCCTGAGATCATGACCTGAGCTGAAACTGAAACCAAGAGTTGGACACTTAACCAACTGAACCGTCCAGGTGCCCCATTTTCTTTTTATTTTTTAATTTAAGATTTTTTTTTTTAAGACTTTGTTTGGCAGAGAGCACAAGTAGGTAGAGCAGAGGGGCAAGGAGAGGGAGAAGCAGGCTCCCCACTGAGCAGAGAGTCCGATGGAGGGCTAGATCCCAGGATGCTGGGTCATGACCTGGGCCAAAGGCAGAGATGCTTACCCAGCTGAGCCACCCAAATGCCCCAATAAGCCAGTTTTCTACATTAACTCTAATCTTTGAAAACTTTGTGAATTAAAGTTAATGACCCATTTTATAGGCAAGGAAATAGACTGATGCTGTGTGACTTGCCCAAGGCTGTACAGCCAGTGTGTGGTAGAGCTGGGATGCAAATGGGGACCTGCCTGGCTCCAAAGCATTTCTTTTCTCCATCTCCCTGTGGGTCTTATAATGTTCCCATTACTGGAGCACTGTCAGTTTCTGTAATAGTATCCTATTATGTAGCATTAAAGTATTCAGGACCACTATTTTATAGAATTCTTTTTATATTCAGAATGTACTAGATCTTACTCCCTGCTACAGTTGCAGCATTTTCCTATATACTATTACTTGATGGCTTCCACCCATAACCATCACCGACTATTTTTCTCAGCTGACATTCAGTGATTACTTGTCTTTAGAGCAGAATTACCAAAGGGGTTATTGTGAAGGTGAAAAGTTATGTGTAGGCCAAGTATGGTGGGGACAGGGGGATGTCAGACCTGACTGGTCACTGATATCGTGTAATTCAGAAGTAGCTTCTCAGTATGAGCATTTTCATTTTTTAAATGGTCTGAGTGCCGTGGTCGTCTTTGATCTCCGTAAATCAATAAAAGTTTGGACTAGAGAAGGAGGCAAGAAGGGACACTTCTCTGTAAATGATGACTTATTTTTACTCAGAGATGCTCAAGCCACTCATGCTTTGTGGAAGCTGGCTCCAGGGGAAACTGGCTGGTAGTGGTTTTCCTGTTGAGCCCTGCAGGAGATGCCAAAAAGAATGCGGCTCTTCTGATGAAAACAGGGGTGACCCTCAAATTAAGAAATTCTTTCCGGAATAATTGAGCAGGGGGCCTTGATTGTACTAGGTCATAGGTGGAAGGGAGTACGAAAGTACTGACTAAAATAGCAGGCCAAATTGTGCTAGCACTTTCCACATAGGGGCATTGTAAGACTGCAATTTATGTAATGTTTGCTACAGAAAGATATACCCATCTTAAGCAATTTCAGCCTAATGTACTGGAAAATTGCTTAACAGATTTTTATATTCTATTAGAAACATTTCCATATTGGTGAGATGCCACTCATTTCTTTCTCTGAGCAGCAAATCTTGAGTAGCAGCAGGAAGAAAGCCTCACCACAGCCTCCATTCATCTTGTGGACCTGACTTGTGTATTCATCTAGAAAAAGAAGAAATTGCTAAATGCACAACCGTACCTCTTAGGTAACCACAGGTCTTCATTTGGTGCTGAATTATTAGTCATTTTTCTTTTATGTTCTTCGAGTATGATTCAGAAACCAATTTACTTCCAAAGAAAATTGCTATTAAATTATATCTATTAAGTTTTTATATTAAAACATACTCTAGCAGGGGTTGACTGCCACTCTGAGTAACTGTGCCCCTCTGAATGCCTCATGTGTTGGCATAATTTATTAACTGGCTCTATCTGAGCGGAATGGCAGTGCTGTGAAATTACTCTTGGGCTGCATTTCAGTATCTCCCAGGTCCCAGATGTTTCACTTTCTTTGTTCTTGGCTTGCCTTCATTTGGATTACAAACACAGCAGAGACAAGAATTCTCAACATTTTCAGAGAAATGCCAAGTTGAAGCAAAATCAACGACAAGAAACAATTTAAGTTCAAAATCCTAAGAAAACCCAAGACTGATGTTGACACTGCATAAATAGAACCAGATTAATAGGAGGCCCCACAAACAGTCAATTTCTAGGCCACAATCAATTTTTAGGGTGGCTCTTAGCTGTATATAACCTTCTTACAAACCCTGGGCAAAATTCCTCTGTGATACGATAGGAAACATCAAAGGGAAAGAAAAATCATCAAATGTGAGTTTGATCAAATTTTGTTGTTTTCTATCCAGATCATGAATATTTAAAGAAATAAAATAATTTTTAGTTGGGAGGCAATGCTGCTTAGGAAGCACTGAGTTTTTCACAAGCTTCTGGGATTTGATCTGTGGAGCAGTTGCCAGGTCTAGAATCATCCTCACTAAAGCATTCTCATTATCTTCAATCTGGCCAAATGCCAAGTTGGTAAACAACCTGTGGGCCATCTAAACATTTGGCAACATATAAGGATATAAATCTTCCCCCCCCCCCCCCCCCCGCTAACCTGAGTAGTTGTGTATGTGGCAAAAACCAAGGTGTACATAACTCACTTGCTTTGCCAGGTCTGAGACTGGAAGCAAAACTGCTTTTATTTAGATCAGCTATTGCCTGGGGAGGGTTTCTCCACATTCAACACGAGCTACTTCAAAAGCTGTCATAAGGTTTGGGGCCTGGTCTCCAGAGGATCTACGGATCCAGTTAAATCCAAGATCCTCAGGGGATCACTGATAAGGCCCTGATTTGGGCAGGTGAAAGTGAAATTATAAGGCTCACTGTAGCATTTATTCCGAGGGGCTTACTTCAGGCAAGAATTTCCAGAGAAAGGGAAAGTGTGATTGAGAGTTAGTCTCTGGTTTCATTCCATCATATATCTGATTTCTTGCTTTCAGTTTCTTTTCCCCAGTGAGGAAAACTTAGAGAAGATTGTTATTTTACAAACTTTGCAACTCGATTGTATATTATTTTTTTCATAATCATACAAGTAAAATATCTTCATTAGAGACATTTTAGAAAATACAGAAAAGCATAAAAATGGAAGGCATTCCTTCCTAGAGACCTTCAATTAATATTTTGGTGCTTTCCCTTGTTGTTTTTCTATATAAACATTTTTAAAACTTGGGATCATACAAATGCATATATTGCTTTTTTTTCACTCACTGTTACATCAAGAGCATTTCCCAACCTCATTAAATATCCTTTGATAATCTGATTTTTAATCACCGCAAAATATTCTACTTATGATTGTCCCATGATTTGTCCAATTCTCTATTGTTATATATTTACCCTTGCATGCTATTTATTTGCACTGATCTCTGATTATTTCTTTAGGATACCCTTCTAAAGGTGTAATTACTGGGTGAGAACATTTTCAAAGCCCTTGATATGTATTGTCAAATCCCAGCTCCTAGCACCAGGTAAAGTACCTATTACATGGTAAGTACTCCGTAAATTATTGTTGAATGAATTAATGCCTTTCAGAAAGGTAGACCAATTTATACTCCCACCAGCAGTATTTGAGAAGAGCCTTATCTTGGTCAGTCCACATCATGACAGCAATAATGATCAAAGCAGAATTTTGGTTTCTGTGATTCTGGCAATGAAATAATCCATTTACTTTAAAGAAATGGGAGTAAAAAGTGGGGGGGGCGCTTGGGTGGTTCAGTTGGTTGAGTGTCTGACTTTTGATTTTGGCTCAGGTCGTGATCTCAGGGTCATAAGATTGAGCCCTGTGGCAGGCTTTGCGCTGGGCATGGACCCTGCTTAAGAGTCTCTCTTTTTTCCTCCCTCTGTTCCTGCCCCTCCCCCTCAAAAAAAATGAAAATAAAAAATAAAAATAAAAAAAGAAGTAAAAAGTTGAATAGTCCCTAAATGATATATGGTTGTGTTTTAATGGACTGCTGCTTTTAAACATGAGGAGACAAAAATGGAATACAGGAAGAATTCTGATTATATTAGGACTGAATCATGGAAGTTCCTTGTTTCCCTTTTCACATGTTGGTCTGTCGTGGCTACTTGCCCAACAATCGCTATAAGCTCCAGATTTGGAGAAGGTATTCTTTACATACTGTCTAGGCCCTTGCTGTCATGTCTAATAGTGGTGGTGGTGGAGGGGGGTTACCAAGAAATTTTATTCTCTTATCTGAAATGTAGAAATTTAGGGGAGACAAATTTAAGAGTTAGAAGCTCTCCATTCTGTGAACTGTAGGGGAAGGAAGTTAATATTGTTGAGCAAAAATGTGCCAAGCCCCTTCCTGTCCTACTGCATTCCACATCCTAACCTTTCCATACAGGTAGCAGTATCTCCATTTTGCAGATAGGGAGCTGGGGCTCAGAGAGGTTGGGTAACTTATTCAAGGTCACACAGATGGTAAGTTACCAGAGCCCCAGAGATCCTGGTCATCTGATTCCAAGTCTAACTCCACTGTCCTGGGATGCAGCCCTTGGAAAGAGCAGTGGGGGTGCGATTGGAGGGAGAGGACTGGGTGGCAAGGGGAGTGCCAGAATTGTGACATTGGTTTCAAAAAGACTGTGGGGGCAAATCTGGAGCTGGGAAGTTGATCTCAAAGTTCTCTGGCTCTGGGTTTGAGGTTCTTGGAGCCAGTACAGTGGGACTGAAGACCCCAAGGCTACAGGATCTCGGTTGATGGTTCTCAGGGGTGAAAGCTGTTAAAAGAATTCCACCAAGTAAATCTGAAGATCTAATAGGCAGTATTAAGTGATTCATGATTCAGCAACAACCCATCCAACAAGTAGAAAGGAGCTCTGAAGAGCTGTACAAAAAGGAAGGTTTTTATAGGAAGGAGGGTGGAGCAAGGAAGTTATTAGCGAAAGAAAGGATTATTTCAGGCAAGGTCACTTTCCCTTAGGGGAAAGAGCAGGGGGTCTTACCAGGCAAATTACCTCATCTTCCTTTGGTGCAGGGGTGGGGGTGGAATGAATAGTTTGCGTGTCAGATTACTTCACTGGTGCTGGCCAGAAAATTCGTGATGGTTAAAGCTACATTTCTAGGAGAGGTTGAAACCACAGTTAGGTTAGATAGTACGCCTGGTTTAGGGGTGTAGCCTAGCATAGGTGACTCCATTTTGGGTCTGTGGTTTTCTTTTTGACAAGGCCTTGTGGCTGGGGCCAAGGGTGGAGGATGGAGTCTGGGACCGAGGCCCAGTTTTTAGGATCCCCAGTTCCAAGAGCTTGGGTCTGAGGGTCCTGGAGTCCAAAGGCTCCAACTGTGGGGTCCAATTCTGACGACCCAGCTCTTAGGTTCTTGGGTCTGAAAAGCCAGGATCAAGGGTTCAGGAAAACCTGAATCTTAGGGGCTTGTTTTAGAAAGTTTCCGGGTCTTCAGGGCTCAGATGAGGGTTTCATCTTGAAGGTCCCTCTCCTGGGTCTTAGGGTCCTTGGGCCCGGGAGGCCTGGGTGGGAAAGGTCCAGCTGTTAAAGGTCTCAAGTCTGGCAGTACTGGCTTCGAGGGTCTAGAGCGAAAAGCCCAACATTGCGAGGCTTGGTTTGGCAATCTTTGGGCCTGACGGTTCCTGGATCGCAGGGCTCAGGACGCCATGTCTTCGATCTGAGGGTCTCTGGACGTGGTGGCTTCGGGTGGAGTGTCCTCAGGCTGGATGCTAAGGGTACGGGTCCACGGGCTTATGCGAGGAGCCTGGAAACGCGCGTCCAGGGCAGCAGCCGCCGTGGCAGTGTGGCGCTAGGACCCCGCGGGAGGCGGCGCCGGGAAGGACGGCTTGTGTTGACAGCGACGGCGTCGGGATAGCCGGCGCTAGGACCCCGCAAGCGCGGCGGGAGGCGGCGGCGCGTGGGGCGGCGCGTGTTGACAGCGGCGGCGGCGGCAGAGTCGGGCGGGCGGCGGGAGTCGGCGCCCCTGGTTCCTGCCCCTGGTGTCGAGGCGGTGGCGGACGGGCGTCCGGGGATGGCCTTCATGGAGAAGCCGCCGGCCGGCAAGGTGCTGCTGGACGACACGGTGCCGCTGACAGCAGCCATCGAGGCGAGCCAGAGCCTGCAGTCCCACACGGTGCGCGGCCCGCCGGTTGTACGGGCGGCGCGGGGCGGCCCCGGGCCGCGAGAGGGCTTCGGGCGGCCCGGCGCGGGGGGCAGGGTCGCCGGGGCGGGGACTGGGGCAGGGGGTCGGCGGCCCAGGCCGGGAGGGTAGTGCCGTGGCCGTGGCTCTGGGTCAGGGGCCCCGGGGCCCAGGTGAACTGAGGTCTGCAGGGGCCGGAGGTGGGGATCGCATCCCCCTGGGCCAAGCAGGAGGAGGGGCTCGGCGGTGCTGCTTCGAGTAGTAGGAGGTGTTGGATTCCCGGGCCCACCTTGGCCAGGCGGAGTAAGGGGAACACTTGGGACCCTCTCCTCCACTTCAGCCCGCGGTCAGCCTTCTCTTTGGGGCCGCTGAGTTTTCCTCCCTACAGCTGGGGATCTGAGTGGCGGCGATGTGGATGTGCCTGGCCAAATGGCAGTGTGACTTTAGAGCCTACTTGTTGGGATAGCAGAGTGTAAACTGGCTGGGGTCTGCAGCCCCAGTTGCTGGGCAGCTGCCTGGCCTAGGCACAGGGAAACGGTGAGGGAGGCAGTCTGGGGTCTTGCTGAGGCAGGTGTATGAGTGTGCTCCTTCCCTCCTCTAACCTGCTCTTTAGTGGGCAATGGTAGCATTCTTTTGAGTTTAAAATCCACTGGAGTAGCATAAAGGAGTAATAGGTCCTCATAGTAAGCACAGGCAGTGTTCATTTCTGTTACATATACTGTCTTTTATGGGTCTTTAAAACCAGGATTGTTTTCATTTGCCTGTACCTTTTTTTTTTTTTTTTTGAAAAGCACACTGTGCATTATAATTTACAAGCAATAAACCTAGGAACTAAAAGAAAAACAGGAGCTGCCAGCCAGTGAGACTTTGTTTGGGAAATAATGAATGGGGAGAGAGATTCCTTAAATTGTAATGTTTTGTCAGGTCACCAAATCAGATTCCGGCTCAGAGGCTTGTTTGTTTACCATTGCAGTGTGTTTAGGGTTCATCATCTGGAGGCTAAAGCCCCACAATAGCCTTCTGTTTCTCTTTTTGTTCAAGCTGTTCTGGTGACTTCAAAGAGATCTTTTATTCTGTTGTATTAAAGTGGGACTTTTTTGAACCTCAGTTTCCTCTTCCGACAGCCATGCTTTATAGGGTTTGTATTGTTCAAAGTGTTCATTTCCAGTTAGGAAAATGATTATATTTTTTAAAAGTGTATTTTATTTTATTGTTTATCTTTAATCCTGTTTTACAGGCTTGGGAGAAGGCACTGTGTTGGACAGAATTTTTACCCTCTGTAATGTATACTTATGGGAGTATGGGTTCAAGGTTGAAATTTAGGGCAGGTAGTCAAGAATAAATTCTATTAAATTAGATTTTTGACTTGACTTTTGGCAAGAAAATCTTACAAACTTTCGGGGAGAGGGGTTGAGTCCTTTAGGTGTATTTTGTGCTGAAAGTAAAGAGACGCTTATAAATGCTCACTGATCATTTCTTCCAGGAAGCATTCCGTGATGGCCACTGTCCCAAGCCCTGTGCTCGCTTCTACCTTAACCGAGATCAGTTTATTCTGTAGTTACTTTTTTTAGTTTTCTTCTCCACCAGGTTATGAGAGGAGGGGCAGGTGCTTAATTTTGGGTCCCAGTCCCTGGTGTCTGATAGGATTTCATATGTGTTTGTTGACTGAATAAACGAGTGAATTGCAACCTTACTTTGCCTCTTTTTTGTTTGTATAAAATGGTAGTGGTGAGAATTGGAACAACGTGGCGTCTGAGGTGCTAAGTTAAGGGGTCAGCGTTTCCGCAAGGTAGTGAAAGATATAATAGGATTCCATTGTACTGCAGAGCTTTTCTTTAAGAAATAACATAATTTAGAGTAGAGAATGGGAGTCCCTATAATGATGACTGATCACAAAAGACAGTGACTCACAGGAGACCCGTAGAGGCAGATGTGGTGGAGTAAGGAACACTGTAGCATTGTCTTACGCAATTTTTGACTGTTCTATGTTCTTGTCATTTTAGCTGTAGAATTAAAGACTGGGAAATGTTGCATCAGCCCTGAACTTTATTGAGAAAATCATATGCTGATGCAGACTTTCTGGATTATTAGCCCCTTATGAGTAAGTCCCTTTAAAACAGGAACTTTTGGAAATTATTTTGGAAAGAAGTAGTTGTTAATGGTGGCATATGGAAGAAAAGAGCATTGTTTTCTGTTGGGAAAACTGATGGTGGCTTTCCTACTTGTTATTTGAAGGGAGATGGTGTCCCAAAAGTCAGAGGGCAGTCCTCCCTCTGAAATGCTGAAAAATGGAAGTTGCTCCTTGGCTATAGGTTGGAAACATACAGAGAGAGTATATAGTAGGCGGACTTTGAGTTGGAAGAGGCAAGACATTAATACAGTTTTGGGCAGACATTTGCTATTCTGCAACATTGGTTGGGCAAGTCATAAAAAGGTTAACTTTTTCATGTGTAGTTTGATGTTGTAAAGAGGGTAATAAATGCCTGCTCTGCCTGCCTTCCAAGGTTGTTACAGAGATCAAATGAAATAGTCTTTATGAAGTATCTGTAAAGGGCATTTCCTTCTTCTTCCAGCTGTTCACTCCCTGGTGAAATAACATCCAAAGCGTTAAACATGGCAACGTGTTATTATCGTAAATAGCTAATTTCTGTCCATAGTTCCTTACCTTTATCGAGGTGGTTTAGCTTTGAGAAACAGAATTTACAGCAGAATATTTTAGGTTACATAGGATTTAAAATTTATGGACTTGCGAGGGAAAAATTCTGTGGATTGGAAAATACAGATGCCAGGATGGAGGGAACACAGGGTCACCACCAGAAAGGCATCTTTGGATGAGAAACTGGCAGAGAGGGCACAGATGGGTAGATGATTCTGTTCCTGACTGTGGTTTGAATGATTTTATTTTCACTTTTATGGAGCACAATGAATTTGGCTTCAGGAAATAGACCAGGCCTCTGCTGCAAGGAAATGAAACTTCCATAAAATCAGAAGGGACCATATAGTTAGGGAGGATGCTTTCAGCCTGGGGTGGGAAGAAAGGGAAGGATTTTTCCAAACAAAAGGAATTTGAATAAAAAGCTGTACAGGTGAATTGTGGGAAAGTATGGGGGGGGACGGAGGGAAGACAAGGGAAATATAGACGTTCTTGGTGATGTGAAAGGGAAAACTTCTAAAAATCAATAGACTGGAAAAGTGCTTACCCAGCTGAAATGGAAACCAGAGGAAACCGACAGTTTTGGAGACGGTTGTTATCAAATATGCTTATCAGATTTGTGCCTCTCTGGGCGCTGCTGCGGCGTGCTCGCCCTTTATCTCGGTTTCCTCCTTTTTAAAATACTCTTCTGTGAGGTTCATTTACTCTGCGTTTGGTGCGTTTTGTTCTTGAGAAACAAAAGATAATTTTAGTGATATTTGAGGCATAACAACATTTTTTAAATCTGGGGAAGATAATATTACACGTGGCGATCTTTACTGAAATTGGGTCTCTCTTTGAACCTTTGATTTTCGGAAACTATTCCTGCACAGTTTATTTATTCAGCAGTACTCGTTAATTCAGCAGAAATGTGTTGGGTACCTACTGCGTGCCAGACACATGCTGGAGATCTGGTGGTCCGCTAGACAGCTCCTGCTTGCATTGAGTTTTTGTTTTATGGGATTCTGAGGTCTTCCGTTTCCCAAGGTATAGACAAGTCGGTCAGAGTCTTTACCTGTCATAACACAGATGGTTTTGAAGTTCCTTTTGTGGGTTGGACTATTGAGCCTCAGCTTTTTAATCAGTGGCCTTTTTTATGTAGTCTTTTAAACTCTCTTCGCACATCGTCAGAATACCTATTCAAATGTGATGCCAAATCAGCAAACCTCATTGCCTTCAGAGCCTGACATATTAGGCAACCCAGTGCTCAATATTAGGATCTATCTGGGCTTCCTTTTGGGATGCTGTTTGGAAGTTTCTTTAGAATTCCAAGTTATACTGAATACTTTGAAAAATTCCTTGAAGATATTTACATAGGCAAATCCAGACCAAATGATAGTTCCTCATTTTATAGTAAGATAATAAGTTTTTTTGAAACCTTTTTTTTTTAAGATTTTATTTCTTTATTTGAGAGAGAGAGTGAGAGAGATGAGAGAGCGCACACAGAGGGAGAAGCAGACTCCCCACTGAGCAGGGAGCCCAGTGCGGGGGCTCCATCCCAGGATCCTGAGATCAGGATCTGAGCTGAAGTCAGACGTTATCTGACTGAGCACCCAGGCGCCCCAAGTTTTGTTGACCTCTAATTACTTGTCTTCTACTTGGTTATGTATTTTTCCCCACTTGTTTTTGAAAACTGTGATGGATACAGTTGCAAAAGTCTGAGTTGGAACCTTTTGGATAATGGTAATTAGTTAATTTAGAGATTGTAAATAAACTGTACCTATTGAAGTCAGTTTTTTGCAGACTGATTTAGGGGCTGGTGATGTTTTTTTTGGGGGGGGGATTGAGTGCCCAAGAGGGGAGGGGTAGAGGCAGAGAGAGAGAGAGAGAACCTTAAGCAGGCTTCACGCCTGTCTCAGAGGCTAATCTCACAACCCTGATATCATGACCTGAGCTGAAATCGAGTCAGACGCTCAACTGCTTAACCCACTGAGCCTCGCAGGGGCCTCTAGGGGCTGGTGATTCTTAATCCTCATTTATCACCTCTTTTGAAGATTATCCCACGAGGAAGATTTTTTGTAGTAGGAATACAAATAAGAAGCTGGCTGTAGTTACTTGGAAGAAACATAGGATTCTGGGGCTGAAGTTTATTTTAGGAAAAAAGATCTTATGTGTTTTTCTCCTTAGGGAAGTATTGTAAATATTCACCCATGTCTACACAGCTTCCGTATAGTTTGTGATCTTAATAAGATTGTTCAAAATATTGATTGTTGGTTGATGGTCTAAATGGGTTCATTTGGGCCAACTAGAACAAACCTGTTTTCTACTGAGGCAGGTAGTGGTTCCTTTTCAAGCTGCTAGACTATTCTGAGCGGCTTCACATGAAATGAGGCTCCTTTATGTTCCAGCTTTTGGTATCCTGAAGACAGGAGAGCTGGGCTCGAACATTGTTTTAGAACTCAGAAGTGTTTGAGTGCTTGGGGGTGTTGTAGAAGGGAGAGTAATAGGTTTTTTCCATTGTTTTTCCCCTGAAACTCGAAGTCATCCTTGCCGGTGACTTCTTTCACAAGTAGGATGCACATGGTAGGGGAAATGAAGGTATGACTGTCTTCAGAGGAGATGACAGGGCCCTTCATTTTCAGTTTGAAATTTTTGACTAAGGACTAAGGGACAAGCACTTTATCTGGGGTAAATACTTGGACTTCTGGAGGGGAAGAGTTTGTGCAGATTGGCCATTTAGTCTCCAGCTGATCTTGCTGACTACCAAATTTGGGGTGAGTCTGGCCATTTCCGGCTGAAGATGAAGCTGTCAAGTATTTCCTCCTGCTTACTGAAAGAGTACATTGTTACTGTTGTCTCAAATAATTGAGTAGTTATTTTTTGGTGGCTAAGAGGGTATTCCTGTTAGTATGATATTTGTTTGGGGAACCCATTGCAAGAGGAGTCTTCTAGAAATTTTTTTCCCCTAGTAACAGCTTTATATGTAATTCACATACTGTACAATTTACCCATTGACTATACAAATCAATATAAGTATATTCACAGAGTTGTGTACCTATCTCTGTAATCAGTTTTAAAATTTTATGTATTTATTTGAGAGAGAGAGTGGGGGTCGGGGGAGGGGTGGGGGGGAGAAGAGCAGGGAGAGAGAATCCTTAAGCAGACTGCCTGCTGAGCACAGAGCCTGAAGCGGGGATTGATCCCAAGACCCTGAGATAATGACCTGAGCCTAAATCAGGAGCTGGCTACTTAACTGACTGAGCCACCCAGCCCCCCCTTTTAAGATTTATTTATTTATCATAATCAATTTTAGAACATTTTCATTACCCTGAAAGAAGCCCCATACTGTTTAGCCGTCACCCTAGGAAGTTTATAACATTGCAGGATGCTAAACTCAGCACATGTTCTTAGCACAAGCTCTTTACCTCTCTGGGTTTACCTCCTTTTGCAATATTATTAGAGGGACAAATTCTCCATAGATGTTCCTGTACATGTTTGGATAACCTCCCAGAATCTCCCCGGCCTGAAGCCTACTCTTAGGCAATGAATCTTAGGGTAAGAATCACTGCTGGAGAAGGTTTTCTAAACTGCAGACTCGGAGAAGAAGCATGCATCTAAACATTTCACTTTGCTGCATATGAACCCTGCTTTCAGGAAGCCCTGGCTTGGGAACAATAGATGAATTCTGTCCTGTTGGTGTGACAGTTACTCTGGGTTGCACCTCGCCTAGTGCATCGAGCTGTAGGTGCCGAGGTGACTTACTAGAGCAGCCCAGCAGAAGGGCAGAGGGCTGTGTGCTGGAGAGCAGGGTGTGTGTGCCCCTGGCCAGCTCTCTGTGGATGGCATCTCAGCAAGGCTGCCCGCATTTCTTCGGTGTGGCTCCCCAGAAACTGGTCATTTCTCCTTAGTTCGGTCGAGGTGGTGGGAGCAGGGAGTGAATAGAGTGCTGGTGTGGGACAGTCCTGGGTCTAAAACGTCGGAACCGTTTCTGAGGTGCAAAGAGAAAGCAGTGTTTGTTCAGGCCTTCCTTTGAGCCTGCCCTTCGCCCAGGTGACAGGGGACTGGTGGGCGGGGACGCAGTGCACTTTAGTCCCCGCGGGTGGGGGGGGGTAGGGATGGAGCCTGAAGCGGGCCTGCTCAGCCCACACCTCTAGTCTGGCCAAGTGTCTGGCCGGCAGGACCGCACTCCCTGTCCCCTGGAGCATAGGGAAGGGCTGGCTGACGCGTTGCCGTGCTCTAGGCGTCTCTGCCTGGGACCCTGTAGATCACCATGTTCACTAAAGCCTTCCGCTCCTGACTCCATGCTGCTTCTCGAGCTCCGAGCTCCGGCTCTCCGACAGGCGCTGCGGTGGGTGCTGGGGAAGCCGTGGGGAGCAGGCCCGGCTCCAGGAGCTCAGAGGCTACTGAGCGTCTGTGCAAGCAGGACACACCTCTGCCCCTTCCCACTCCGTAGATGATAAGGGGCATTCGGGCAGCTTGTTCTGCCTCTGTCCATGTCTTCCCTTTGAGGTTTGTTCTGCGCCCCCCCCCCCAAGTGCAGCCTTTCACGTCTTTGTATTGTTACTTTGATTCCATTTCAAACTGGCACATTCCCTAGCATGTAGATAGTAAGCATTCAGTAAGTAAGTGGATTTGTTGTGTGATTGCAGTTATCTGAGCTGCAACTCAGGGAACCCTTCCTGTGGACAGCTGGATATGCTTTTCTTTTTTCTTTTTTTAAGATTTTATTTATTCATTTGAGAGAGAGAGAGCACAAACAGGGGGAGAGGAAGGGGAGAGGTAGAAGCAGATTCCCCACTGAGCTGGGAGCCTGACCTGGGGCTCGATCCCAGGACCCTGGGATCATGACCTGAGCTGAAGGCAGACGCTTAACTGAGAGCCACCCAGGCGCCCCATGAAGCTGACTATGCTTTTCTTACCTCTGAAATTCCCATTCAGCTTTATTGGTTCTAAACGTGCAAGCATCTTACATATCTGTTCGTTCTTTCTTTCTTTCTTTCCTTTCTTTCTTATTTGAGAGAGAGAGAGTGCGCACACAGGGTGCAGGGGAGGGCCAGGGGAGAGGGAGAGAGAATCTCAAGCAGACTCAGTGCTGAGCATGGAGCCTGACGTAGGGCTCAATCTCATGACCCTGAGATCATGACCTGAGCAGAAACCAAGACTCGATGGTTAACTGACTGTGCCATCTAGGCACCCCCATACCTGTTATTTCTTACTACTTTGTTTTCTAATTATAATCTTCCCCTCCCACACATGTGAATGTGTAAGGCAGGAGCAGAGGGACAATACCTTAATGACCTTGGACAAATGCTTTGATCTCTCCAGCCTGTTTCCTTGTAAAGTGTGGATAGTAAGAGTATGTTAGTGCTGCTGTGAGGATTAACTGAGCTCACACATGGAACGTTCAAGTATCAGCTGTTTTGATGTAGTGTATTACCTCTGTATTTGCCAGAACACTATAAACTTTTTAGGTACTAGTGCTTGTCAAGTATGTTCAGCGGAAAAAGAATTATTTATTTAAAAGTTTGTCTTGCTGCCAGCTGTGACTGCTTTGCTAACAAATGGCAAAAGAGACAGTGACATGTCAAAGAGCAACTCCCTTGCCGCCTTTTTCTTTTTCGTTCTGAAGGAACCTGTTTTGATAGCCGGGCTTGGGGTGGGGGGTGCAGCACAGGGTCCCCTTCTGGGGCCTGCCCGGTAGCAGAGCTGGCTGTTGGTGTTCAAAGGCGGTGGAAGAGGTGCAGGAGGCAAATGGGCAGGCCACAGGGTTCGGCCACTGAACTGGCAGATGTGCTCCCAGAGGCCGGGCCTGAACGGGGCGGGGGGGGGGGGCCCTGGCAAATGCCCGTTTCAGCTCTTCACATCGCAGCTTTTGTTTGTCAACAGCATCGGTGTACGCACATTTGACCTCTGGCCTCAGGGTGACAAAATAAGATAGAAAGCCCTCTGCTTTGTTCTTTCCCCTGCCAAGTAGACCGTGCCCGCTGACATTCGTGAGGGGGCGGGCTGGGGGGCAGCTGACATCAGAACACCGCTTCCTGAGAAACCCACTTGTATTCTGTAGAGCCCCGCGGACTTCCTTTCCCTTAAGTGCCACACACCAGTAGTCAGGCTGTGGGCACACACACCAGGTTTGGGTGCCTTTCACTCCGAAGCACAGCGCTCCTTCCTTGTTGGAAAGCCTCTGCGGAGTTGGGAACCTTAGCAAGCACCTATGAGGAGTCTTCTGTGAGCTGGGTACCGGGTCGTGTATTAAGATAAAAAGATGAATGAAGCAGGGAGCTTATATCCTCTTAGAGATGGCAGACGTATAAGCCAAAGACGAAGTGAGGTGTTGAAAGTGCCAGCCTGGGACGCCTGGGTGGCTCAGTTGTTAGGCGGCTGCCTTCGGCTCAGGTCTCATCGAGGGTCTGGGATCAAGCCCCGTGTCTGGCTTCCTGCTTAGGGAGCCTGCTTCTCCTATCCCCCTGCCTGTAGCTCCCCCTGTTTGTGTTCTCTCTCTGTCAAATAAATAAAAATAAAATCTTTTTAAAAAAAAAAAAAAGTGCCAGCCCGCCTGGGAGCGGTGAGGGGCAGTAGGAGTGGCTGTAGCCACCCAGGTCCTCCTGGGGGTTTGGGCTTGACAGCCTCTCAGAGAACAGGTTCTGAATCAGCACTCTCCAGGTTTCTGAACTTGCAAACTCCTTTCATAGTACTACTGAATTGTAACCCCCCGAAAGTGATTTTGAATTAAAAATCTGTTTTATTCAGACCGGTACATTTTTAAAAATTATATTAATGTTTGGGATCTGAATTACAGTGTTTTTTGAAATATGAGAGGCAGTGAGAATTGTGGTAAGATGAATACAGCTTACGGCACTGATCATGGCCTTCTTCAGACGATTTGCAGAATTACCAGCTTTATGGTTGTCACTTCTCGTATGTCTCACTAACTTCTCACTTAACTCGTATTTTACCATTGGCATTCCTAATAAAGCCTATCTTTAGTCATGGGTGTAAATGAAACCATGTATGACTCAGAGCAAAATCAATTAAAAAGCTGTGTAGTAACCAAAACCATGATAAATCAAATAAACCATGAACACACTCATCTGATTTCTATGACTGGCCTCATGTTTCCTGTGTGTTCACTTGGAGGCTCTTAGTCCGTTCTTGGTTAAAGGGAGAAAATACATATATATATATATATTAAAGATTGTATTTATTTATTTGTTAGAGAGAGAGAGAGGGCACAAGCAGGGGAGCAGCAGGCAGAGGGAAAAGCAGGCCCCACTGAGCAGGGAGCCCAATGCAGGACTCCACCCCAGGACCCCAGGATCATGACCTGCATTGAAGGCAGACCCTTAACTGATTGAGCCACCAGGTGTCCCAAAGGGAAAAAATATTTAAATAATTGTTTAATTGATGTATTTTTTTAAAAAGTAGGAATAGAAACAGAAGCCTGGTAGCCTTTAACACATAAATCCTTTCAGAGACTCTAGTTCATCCTGTTCTAAACCGTTACCATAAGGATCTCAGTTTAAAAATACTAAAGAATGACTAGCTATGTTCTCTGAGGCTAGGTTGCATTTGCAGACTTCAGTTCATTGAGCAGATACTGCTGTGAGCATGCCCCTTGCTCCTGGCACTGTGCTGGGCACTTGGGGTGCACATCCGAGCAAGACAGATGTGGTCCCTGCCTTTGTTTGTTTGCTCATTCCAAAAGGATCTGTTCTGGAGGTTTCTGGTGTGGGGTAAAAGATGGGAAAGGGAGATTGGGGCCAGCTGTGGGACCCCTTGGAGGCCAGGCTCAGGGATCTGAACAGCAATGAGGGACTTGAGCAGGTATATAGCGTGTGAAAGTGGTATTTTAGGAAGCTTAATTTGCTGGTGGTGAGTAGGGGTCCATGAAAAGTGTGAAGGAAGGGGAGAGGAGAGTCCATGGTGGTAATGAAGCAGTGGGGTTAGAAAGGCCACATCAGGTCAGTGGCAGTGGGGAGAGAAGGACCGGCGAGAGGGAGTAATGAAACAGAGAAGTCTGCTAGGTAGAGGCCATGAGGGAAGCAAAGGCACCCGAAATGATTAGAGATCAGCCCAAGGTAAGCAAGCTGTAGCTGGTCTTCCCGGGAAGATTGTGAGTCTGAGTTTGGTTCTGGAAAGTTTGGGCAATACTGAAGAGGCAGTGGCACTTGCCATGATAACGGTTAGCATTGTTTAAGCACTTGGTACGGGCGGGGCTCAGCCCTGTGGTAAGTTCTGTGTGTTACTTATCTCATTTCCTAAGTTGGACAAATGGGAGCCCCCATGTAACCACTGTGTAATGTTTTCATCACTCCAGATACTTCCTTGAGGCCTCTTTGCAGTCAGTATCCTTTCTCTGATCCCTGGCAGCTGCTGGTCTGCTTTGTGTTACTGTCATTTCACCTTTTCTAGAATGTCATATAGAAATGGCATCTTATAGGGTATAATGGTTTGCGTCTGGCTTCTTTCAGCATAAAGCTTTGACATTCTTTCAGGTTGTCGCATGTTTCTTTTTATTGCCCAGTAGTATTTCACCCTCTGTTATGCATTCATTAGCTGATTGACATTTGGGTTGTTTCCACTTTGGGGCTGTTGTGAATAGAGCTTCTGTGAGCATTGGGTACCAGTCTTTGTGTGGACATACTTTCCTTTCTCCTGGGCAAATATCTAGGACTGGAATTGCTTAGTCACATGGTAAGCGCATATTTAACTTTAAAAAAGAAATGACCAAACTCTTCTAGATTCTTACCTGATTCTCGTGACAACTCTGGGTTGAGTTCACTACTATCAGTTCACTGTTGAGTTCACTGTTATTTTTCAGTTGCAAGGAAATGAGGTGCAGAGAGGATAAGTAACTTGCTCCAGGCCACAGGGCTGGGGGCGGCAGAATGGTTTGTAGACCAGTGGATTTTGAGCCATTCCCAGCCTGATCTGTTATTAGGGCCCGCAGAGCAGTGGACCTGTTTCATGGCTCCAGGAAGCCCAGGCCTACATGAGGATGAGTTAGGGGTCCTCCCTTGAGCCACGGAACCAGACACTGATTTGGGTTACCGTATTCTCAGTTCTCCCATCCCACACCTGCGGAGGTGTGGAGTTAGTTCATTACATACAGTGGAGGCTTTAGGGGAATACTGTCCAACGGAAATATAATGGAAACCACATAGTTAATTTTAAGTTTTCTCGTAGCCACATTAGAAAAGTAAAAGGGAACGGGTGAAATAATAATCTGTTCCTAACCCAATATATCTAAAATATTATTTCAATAGATAATCAGTATAAAAACTATTAATATGCTTTATGTTCTTTATGCCATACAAAGTTTTTGTAAAATCAGCTGTGCCTTGTAGAACTACAACATACAACATACAAACATCTGTTGGGACTAGCCACATTTCAGGTGCATGATAGCTATATACTGCTTGTGGCTACTATACTGGACAGCCCAGATACAGACATTAAAAATAATAATCCAGATGTGCGGTTGCTACTATGGAAAGAGATTCGTCTTATATTAAGTGGGGGGAGAAAAGCAAGTAATAACACACTATGTTTACTGTGCTCACATTTTCATAAATGTCTAATGTTTATATCTGCAAACAGTCTGTAACTATACTGTCCAGTGGCTACAGTTAGCCACTTAAACTACTTAAATTTAGTAAAATTAAGTAAACTTAAACGCAGTCCCTCAGTCACACTAGCCACATATACCCAGTGGTCACTCTGTTGGATGTCACAGCCTTAGGTCAGTACTCTCTCCAGACTGCTGAACTGAGAGAGAAGAGCGGAGCGGGAGCCAGGAGGGCTTGGTGACCATTGAGACCCAGAGCCTTCATGGTTTCTGAGAGGAAAGCATAGGAAAGAGGTGCAGCTGTTGTTGAACTTTAACAGGAGCATAGTGTGGAAACCGAACGGCCTAGTCAAAGACCCTGTTCCATTCTGGGACAACTGAAGTTAACCACATTCGCATTGCTGGGTGCTCACTCCAGAAGCCTGATGTCCACGTTAGGACATCTAAAAATGTTCCTCTCTGCTTCTTCGGAACCTGCCTCGTGTTCATGGGGCGCTTACTTAACATTGGGAAGACAACAGAATTTTCGTATTTGTACACAGCTTCTGTGCGGTGCCCGATTCCATTCAGCCCGCAGTTTGTGAACGTGCAGGAGGAGGCAGCGTGCCAGGCACAGAGGTCTCCAAGTGCTCTGCAGCTGTTTCAACTCCTGTTATCCAGGCCTGGGTTCCTGTTGTTGGCAGCCTGCCCCTCACTGCCTCTGGGCTCCTTCCTCACTCGAGGGCCTGGTTTTGCCTGTTTAGCTGACCTCTCCTTCAAATTGAGGGGTGTGTGATGTGTAAGCATCCTGCCTCAGGCTACAGAGTGTAGGAAGTGCTGAGCCCCTGGGTCCGACAGGCCGGGGTGGAGTCCATTCTCCTGACTTCCTAGCTGAGTGCCCTTGTTGAAGGCACCTGCCCTCTCTGAGAAGCAGGGTTCTTGTGAAAAAGAGGTAGTGACACGTATCTCCAAGCACTGCTGGGAGTTGGGATAAGCTGAGGAACAGAAGAGTTAAGTGCCTTCAGCTCTGAAGAGGTCTAGGGCAGCGTGGCGTGTATAGTCACTTACGTGATTATGATTGGAACTAGCTTCTCAGGAGGACACAGGGATGCTTTGAGGCGAGGCAGGGTAAATTTATGTGCAGTCAGCCCTCCCTCATCCTTTGTGATGCTGAGCAGTTCTACTCCATCGAAACCACTAGGGACTTCCCTAGCTTGACTTCCCCATAATTTCAAGCTCCTTTCCCACCAAATATTTTACCAACCCTGACACTAATAGAAGAGTTAATTTGTTTGACTTTCATCTCCTTTTTTTCCAGTCTCCCCAGCACAGTAAAAGTGCTGTTGAGTCATAAAAGTTCCTTCGCCAAAGGAAAAAAAATGATAGCTTGTATTATCATCGGTGATGTACTGTGCTCTTATCCGAGCTCAGATAATCTCAGTCCTTGTCACTCAAGATTTTTTGTTTGCGTAGCATGTTTTAAATTACATGGGTAACAAATCAAGGAACTTTTGGAAAAATTGTTTTTCCTGGTTAGGGAAGTAAAATATGCTCATTGAGGATAACCTAAAAAATATGAAAAAAATAGCTAAGAGAATTTAAACCACACATAATTTCACCCCAGGAGATAACTACTGTTAACATTTATTCTAGTTCTCTCTTCCTATCAATATTATCACAGTTTTTTATCCTTTTAGAATATTTGACATTATAGCATACACATTATCCTGTGTAATGAAAAATTCTTTTAATACGCCGTTCCAAAGGCTTGCATATTCTTCCACCACATGGTTATACCATAACATGACCATTCTCTTATTGTTGATATCCAGGTTCTTTTAGGGGGAGGCTTTTTTTTTTTTTATTTAAAGATTTTATTTATTTGACAGAGACAGAGACAGCCAGCGAGAGAGGGAACACAAGCAGGGGGAGTGGGAGAGGAAGAAGCAGGCTCATAGCGGAGGAGCCCGATGTGGGGCTCGATCCCACAACTCCGGGATCACGCCCCGAGCCGAAGGCAGACGCCTAACCGCTGTGCCACCCAGGCGCCCCAAGGGGGAGGCTTTTTAATTAGCTTCCTTAAAAATGGATATAGAAGGGGTTCCTGGCTGGCTCAGTTGGTGAAACCTGTGACTCTTGATCTCGGGGTTGTGGGTTCGAGCCCCACATTGGGTGTAGAGATGACTTAAAAATCAAATCTTTCTTTTTTTTTTTTTAAAGATTTTATTTGTTTATTTTGACAGAGAGAGAGTGAGCACAAATAGACAGAGCGGCAGGCTGGGGAGAGGGAGAAGCAGACTCCCCGCTGAGCAGGGAGCCCTATGTGGGGCTTGATCCCAGGACTCTGGGATCATGACCTGAGCTGAAGGCAGACGCTTAACCGTCTGAGCCCCCCAGGCGCCCCTTAAAAATAAAATCTTAAAAATAAATAAATAAATGTGGGCGTAGAAGCAGGGACAAGAGAAGTTGGAGTAATGGTGCTTGCTGTCAGAAATCAGAGACTGATAAAAGTATTTCCTGTGTTCAAAGAGAGTGGCTGCTGTTTGTTGTTTCCGTGGTGCTCTTGACAGTGCTGTGGCCATCTCTGGTGCTTGCTGATAAGGGCCGTGCTGTATTCACCTGTCCACACCTTGTGTTTGCTGTTTCTTAGCAGAAGAGAAAACTAAGTTACGGAGCTGTCCTCCGTGCTGGGTGCTGTCAGTATACAATCTCATCTAATACTTCCTACCATCCTGTTGGAAAGGTAGGATTTTGCAGGTAATAAGCTGAGGCGCAGAGGCTCAGCACAGTTAGGTCACAAAACTAGTGAAGTGGCAGTTGGGCTTTGAATTGGGTCTCTGTGACTGGAAAGCCAGGGCCTCTCCTCCTGGGGACTTGCAGTGGTGGCATGGGGGAGGGGTGCACAGTGTGGCTGATCTGCACATCAGCCTCCAGAAGGCTTTGGGGCCGTGGCACAGGGGGGTAGGCAGAGAAGTGGCCCCAGGAGGAGGAACACTTCCTTCCCAGCTGGTACTCAGGTCGGTGAGGGTTGAGGAGTTGGCCACCCCCAGATACAGAAGAGCCCCCATAAAAATCATTAATTCCAGCCAGATCGGAGTTTGTGTGTTTACTGTCTTTTCTAGCCTGCCAGCTAAATACTGGTTCTCTGAGATTATGTTCACTGCGTCTGTTTCTACACTTTTAGGGCGTCGGCCCAAGAAATCTGAGGATTATTGGAGGTCAGATTTCATTTTTAATTACTATTTAATTGAGCCCGAAATTTCTGAGGGTTTTTTCCCCTTTGCTTTGACATAAATGGAATTCATGGGTTCCCATGTTAGCAAATTATGTAATTTGCTTTGGCGTCATTTAAGGGTCCTTGTGCTACAGAATGCCACAGGAACTGCTGTCGAAAATGCCATGTTGATTCTCTAGTCAGGTCTGTGACCAACTGGATTTTTGAGCACTGCTCTGCAGTGTTTCTCCTTGCTGAAACATGGGCTGTCTTTGAAGTCAGGCGTGGAGACCAGCTCCCCTGGCAGGGCAGGAGACTGTCCCACAGGGGAGAGCGTGGACTTCAAAAGGCCGGGAGAAGGAAGAAGCAGGCTCAGTAAAGCGGTGGCATCTCACTGCAGGCATCAAAGCATGTGTATGATGTGTTCCTTGCCCCTTCTGGGAACACAGAGTAGAAGTTGGAGAACTTGCTTTGCATAGAGGTGAAGCACACAGTTCTATGATTCAGTTAGATTTTAAATGAGATTTATTTCACTTGGTTGAAAAGGAGATACAGTTGGCTTCACTAATCTGCCTAAATTTAGGTTAAGATCGTGGTGATTCTTCAAATGCCTTTTATTTTATTGTTTTTGAAAGATTTTATTTATTTGAGAGAGAGAGCTCGAGCACAAGTGGGGGGGGTGTAGAGGGAGAGGGAGAAGCAGACTCCCCGCTGAGCAGGGATCCTGATGCAAGCTTGATCCCAGGACCCCGAGATCATGATCCGAGCTTAAGGAAGACACTGAACCAACTGAGCCATCCAGGCTCCCCCCTTCACATGCCTTTTAAAACCCTAATGCTTTCATTGCTTTGGGGGCAGGTTTTGCACATTATTGGATTGCACAGCAATGAGAATAAAACACAGGTACATTTCAGCACTGAAAATCTACAAATGAAACAACAAGTAATGAATATTTAACAGCGTAAGGAGTAATTATTAATTCTAGGTGAAATATTAAGAATTGTAAGCAGCCAGGTAGGTTGGTGGTAAGCTGAGCAGAAGTCCTGCAGCTGAGAATTTCCTTGGAGACCTTGTTGTCCTTCACGGTGATGTTGCCCATTACCTGTGAGCTGTGGCTCTTGTGCTGTGGGATACCATGGGTTTGAATGCTGAGTTTATAAAGGGATGATAAATCAGGGCTTGGAAGATCCATGGAGACTTTCTTTCTTTCTTTTTTTTTAAATTGTTTTTTATTATTTAAGTAGAGTTGACATACAACTCTGAGAGCGCGAGAGGAGGGTGGAGGAGCAGAGGCAGAGAGAGAAGCAGACTCCCCATTGAGCAGGGAGCCCAATGCGGCTGGATCCCAGGACCCTGGGATCATGACCTGAGGCGAAGGCAGATGCTTAACCCACTGAGCCAGCCAGGTGCCCTGTGACTTATTTGTTTTATAACTAGAAGTTTGTACATCTTAATCTCCTTCAACTATTTCACCCATGCCCCCACCCCCATGGAGATTTTCTTGAGCATGCTGTTTGACTTTTCCTAGATGTAGGTGTGCATGAAAAAGCAACATGCTTCCTCCTTCCGAAAGGAGAAAGCAGTCAACAAATTCCCCCCGAGTATTTTCTGCACTTTTACCATGGGCCTGACCTTGTGCTGGGTGCTGTTTGCAAAACAAAGAAATAAGTGATTCCAGCCTTTGAAGAACTTAGTTGGAGAGAGTCCCTCCTTTCCCCAGACATAGGTAGACGTAGGACAGAAATAGCAGTAACATGATTAAACAGCTGACCTTGCCAGGTGTTGACTTGGTAGACCAGAGAAAGAGGGGAGTCAGTAAGGGATGTTTAGAATACACAGAATCTGACTGAGTAGAGGAGGGTTTGAGGAGAAGGAACAAGTTAGGACACTTTGGTTGGGTGATAGCAGAACATGGAAGCTAGGCTAAGGAGTTGGGTTTTATTCTGTGGCCAGTGGGAGCCCTGGAAGGTTCCCAAGCAGGGAAGTAGAATGATGTTGGATGTCCAGCAAGTTCACGCATGCTCAGCATTCTCTGTGGGCCTTCCTATGAAGGGAAAGTGCCAGGAGGAAGTGGATTTGGGAATGAACCCAAGAGAGTGGTGTGGCTAGTAGGTGCTGGAGACCGGGCCTCCTACCCCAGAGCTATCACTTTCTAGTCAAGACATGTGCCCTTTCAGAGGCTCATTGTCCCCAGCTGCAAAATGAGGGTAATGGTCCCCATCGGCAGGTGGTATGAGTGGTACCTGGGGAAGCCACCACGACATGGCCCAGTGTGGGGGACCCCACAGGGCTCAGGTTAGGTACATACTGTACCCTTGAAGAGGCAAGGAGGGATGAGAGGAGAATAGAGGGAATAGAGGAGACTGTGAGGTTTGGTGGGTGCTTGGCTCATTTGTTTCCTTCCTCTCTTGAAAGGGTTTTTATTTTTATAGTGTAAAGCTGCTTCCTTTTAAAGAGGTTTTAGAACCATGGTTCTCACCCCTGGCTGCACATTAGAATCGCCTGGGGAACTTTTAGGACCTACTAATGCCTGTGTTTCAGCCAGACAAGTTAAATCAGAATCTCTGGAAGGGACAGTCAAACCATTAGTATCCTTTTTTTTTTTTTTTTAAATTCTCTATGTGATCATAGAATGCAGCAGGGTTGGGACCCTCTGCTTTGGAGATGGTGATGTGGGAACACGGACAGGTAAAATATCTCCAAACAGCTGCCCTCATCTCTCTGTACTTTGAGTCTCTGAGTAAATCTGTTATCTGTGCCGAAAGGGAAGGAAGAAGAATTAATGTGGGTTAATCTGGTTTGAAGGTTTGCTGAAGTTTTGGTTTTAGCTCGTTTAACACAATTTTTTTTCCAAAGTGATCTGGGTTTGTAACCTCATTAAGGTAATTTGGGGACAGACAGATTCAAAATAAGTTTTCCTTTTCAGTTTTTCCTAAAATTTCATCAAACCAAGGCATCTTTGAATACCAGCTATTGTGCAGGGAAATCGTAAATACCTTTCTGAAAACTCAGGAAACAAAATGCCAGTGAGGATGCTTCCTTGGAAAACAGCCTGTGTTGGAAGCATTAACAGTTGTGGAAATGACAGCTCCCCCACCCCCCCAGATTGGAGTCTATAGGTCAACATCATTAGAAATGAACCACCTGAGTTCCACCAACTAGTAAGGACTCTCATCTTTCAGGGCTGCAGAAGGACCTCAGGGCACCCCAGGTCACCAAGGTCTGCCAGCCGTGCCTGTCAGGTGGCAAGGCTTTGGGAATCAGGTCCTTGGGTCGCTCTCTCACTCAGCTGCTTCCTAGTTGTGCGACCTTGGACAGCTCACTCAACTTAGCTGAGCTGAGATCTCCCCTCCGGGCAGCTGTGAGAATTGAAAGAGCAGTGTTGAGTAAAGGGCTTAGCAAAGTTCTTGGCACAGGATCGGTGCTCACTTTGTCCTCTCTATCTTCTCTAACCTCACTTAAGTCAGAAATTCCGTGGTCCTGGTGCCTTTCCGGTTTGAAGAACTTCTGCACCAGACCACACTGACTAGCCAAAATGCTAGGGTTTGACAGGGTGGCCACCCTGCCCCACCAAGATACAGGGTGTGGTGTGGTGAGGAGGAGCAAGAAGAAGGCCCTTTGGGGAAGTGGCAGCAGATGGCGGGGTTTGGGGACAGGCGTAGATCTGTGTGACTCAGGGCTGCACTACAGAGCTCTGAGCTCTCCCTTTGTTGCCCGATGGGCCTTGGTGGTTTATTGTCTCTTTGATACACACTACAATTTCCATTCCACATCAGAGACGGTGGTAAAGATGGGAATGATTCGCTGGAGGATTCTGGGCTGCTCACTGCAGCTTGGCAGGAGGAGGCCTGACTTCGGTTGGGTTTCTACTAGTCCCCAGGGCACTCTCCTCTCTGCTTTAATAAGAGCTACAGCCTGGTTGCCAGCAGCGAACAGCTGTGCTGTTTAGTTTACAAACTGGAGATCTGAGGTGAAAGTATTTCCTTTTGGTCAAGGGGATGGTGGTATCAAGCAAACTAAAAAGATTCAAATGTTTTATAGTTAGGGACCAACTTGTCTTTTTGAACTGGAATAAAAATATTTCTGAGCAGGGGCGCCTGGCTGGCTCAGTCGGTAGAGCATCTCTTGATCTTGGGGTTGTGAGTTCGAGCCCCACATTGGGGGTAGAGTTTACTTAAAAAGATTTTTTTTTGAGCAAAGTCACCTTATATTCCCCAGTGTCTTTCGGTATCTGTTACCACATGGCAGATGGGACTTGGGGACCAGTGAAGCCTTGATGGGTCCCAATGTGTTTTTGCACAATGGGTGGTACTTTGAGGCCGCCAGTGACTAAGCAAAGTCTAGGTGGACACAAGTGTGTTACAAATGGTGTTGTTTATGAGGTACCAGTAGGCTACGGACAAGGGCAGATGGGTAGATGATGACAGAGGTAACCCCCAGCACCACCCTGTAACCCAAGCCTCCAAGGACTGGGATGACTGGTTTATCTATGCACCTGAACCTGGGTTTCTCCACCTTATCACTAATGACATTGGGTGCCAGGTAGTCCTTTGTTGGGGGGGGGCTGTGCTGTGCATTGTAGGTGTTTAGCAGCACCTGACCTCTATCTACTGGATGCCAGTAGCACTCCCCCATCCCCTGTGACAACCAGCGAGGGCTCCAGACAATGACCTAAATGTCATTTGGGTCAGAATCACCCTCTTTGGAAATCGCTGTCCTAAATTTAAAGAATGTCTTGGCACAGACATTAATGAGGATGTCTTGGCTATCACAGTCTGACATCATGACCCAGGCATTATCTTGTAGTTACTGCTTCCCTCTGCCAAATGCTTTTCCCAGTCATTACTGTGCGCCATTTTATAGACAAGGTTTTTTTTTTTTAAAGACAATATAATAATCATAATCCCAATAATAGCCAACTTTATAGGGTATCAATGAAGAGGCTTCAGGAATACTTAGCGAGACTGTTAGCCTGATTGTGCTGGGATCCTGGAGTACAGATAACTCTGAAGGCACATGGAAGAATAGAAAACATAATTGTTCCTGTCAGTTGGGGGGAAGGGAGAGAAATAAAGGGCAAAGAGTATATGTAAAGGAGTATAATGGAGGATGTTTGCCAGTTGACCGAATAGTATAGACATAACCTATTCTGGCACAAATACATGTTCAGGAAGTTCTGAATTTTATTAAGAAAACTCTACCCTCAATGTGGGTCACAAACTCGTGACCCTGAGATCGGGAGTCACATGTTCATAGACAGGTTTTTTTAAGAAAATATGAATTGTGTGTCTACGGGAGGAAGGAATGGAGTCAGACTGTACCTTTCTTGTTCAGACTTACACCCCAGCATGAATGAAGTACAGGGATTGGAACGTTATGGGTGCTTTAGTGGATGTTTGCAACTGGCGGCAACGTCTTTGTAAAGCACAGGTCTGAACTCTAAAATCAACGTGTGTAAAGCAAGATAGTGGTGTTTACTCAGTACCTACCAAGTGCCCAACACTGAACTGGAGTTTTTAATATTAATATTACTCCTCTGAGAAATCGCAGTGAAATAATAGATGCTAGAAGTGATTTTTGAGAATTAACATTTCCCCCCAATTTTAGACGTCAGAAGAGCTCGTCGATGTGTAGTTTGGAAGTACTCAATTATATGTGCTAATGTTAGCTTGACCCTAAGAATGTAAAGCCTAGAAAATTTGGCACTAAGACAACCTTGGAAAAAAGAAAATTTTCAACCTAAGGGATTGATCCCCCAAGTTTAAGAAGGTCAGAAGTTTTCAGCATTTTATCTGTATGTATTCAGAAATAATTTCATTAGCATATTGCTTAAGAGATTTGCCACACTATGCAAATCAGTCTTTTTTTTTTTTTAAAGATTTTATTTATTTATTTGACAGAGAGAGAGACAGCCAGTGAGAGAGGGAACAACAAGCAGGGGGAGTGGGAGAGGAAGAAGCAGGCTCCCAGCAGAGGAGCCCGATGTGGGGCTGGATCCCAGAACGCCGGGATCACGCCCTGAGCCAAAGGCAGACGCTTAAGGACTGAGCCACCCAGGCGCCCCCGCAAATCAGTCTTAAAATATTTATTTTATTGGGGCGCCTGGGTGGCACAGCGGTTGAGCGTCTGCCTTCGGCTCAGGGCGTGATCCCAGCGTTCTGGGATCGAGCCCCACGTCAGGCTCCTCCACTATGGGCCTGCCTTCCTCTCCCACTCCCCCTGCTTGTGTTTCCTTTCTCACTGGCTGTCTCTATCTCTGTCGAATAAATAAATAAAATCTTCTAAAAAAAAATACTTATTTTATAACCTCACATGAACCCAGCTAAGCATAGTGCCAGGTACACAGCTGATTGACTTATAATTGAGTGGATATTGTTGAATTACCATCCTTAACATATTCCTGAAGAGGCGGAATTCCTGCTATGAGAACTTTATCAACCTTTCTTAAATAAACAGAACGGAAATGAATAATAGCACAGTAAGATCTATTTTAAAATCCAGTGACCAGTTTAACAATGCTCATTTGGCTTTGTTTTCTAAATCACCTATTTAATTGAGAATTCAGTAGAAAGGGTTTGTTGAATACTATGTTGATAAGCATTTGTTGAGGAGTGACTGTTGGTAATGCCTAAATCATACCATCCAAAGACATTAAAACAATTCTGAGCATTTGAGGAAAGAATGTCAGTATTCTTTATGATTTCATCTATACCTTCATCATGACTCCCTGTGTATATAGACAGAAAGCTGGACTAGGTCTGTGTTTCCTGCTTACTTGTTAGTAAGAATTACCTGGGGAAGCTGTTGGCACATCTAATTCCTAAGGTTCTATCCTAGAGATTCTAATTCAGCATGTCTGGTGCAAAAGCCTGAGAATGTGTATTTTTAACGCCCTCTCCTCTCCCTCCTCCGTAGGAGCAGAGAGATGTTGATGATCAGGTGGGTGGGTGGGGGGTCATTGGATTTAGTTTCTCTGGAAAATGCCATCATTGCCTCTCTATTCTACCTTTTCACTTATTTTCTTAACATGGCCTTCTCTAGCTGATGATGCATATAGAATGCAAACTGACTACTGAAAATGGACCTTCATCTTCTGATTGCTACCACTGCTTGTTTTGAATGCCTAAGTTTAAACTTTTTATTTTAGGTAATTATAGATTTACATGCAGTTGTAAGAAAGAATGCAGAGAGATCCCATATGTCCATTACCCAGTTTGTTTCAGTGGTGCTGTCTTGTAAAACTATAGTACGGTATCACAACCAGTACATTGACATTGATACAGTCAAGATACAGAACATCCCCATCAATCCAAGCATCCCTCATGTCATGGTCTGTTTAGGCTGCCGTGGATGGCTTATGCGCTGCAGAAATTTATTTTTCACAGTTGCAGATGCTGAAAGTCTGAGATCAGGGTGCCAGCATGGTTGCGTTCTGGGGACGGTCCTCTTCCTGGTTCATACCTGGTACCTTCTCAAAGTGTCCTCGTGGTGGAAGGGGCAAGGCAACCTTCTAGAACCTCCTTTATTTGGCACTAATCCCATTCATGAGGGTTTCACTCCCATGACCTTCCCACAGGTCCTACCTCTTAATACCATCGTCTTTGGGTGTTAGTATTCAGCATGAATTTTGGAGGGGACACATTCAAAGCACAGGACCTCACTTTGCCTTTCTATAGCCACACCTGCTTCCCTTCCCCCCCACACCCTATTACTCCAGACTTAACTCTTAAAACCACTAATTTGTTCTCCATATCTATCATTTTGTCATTTCATGAATGTTATATAAATGGAGTCATATAATTCGTACTCTTTTGGGATTGACTTTTTCACTCATCATAACTGGAGATTCATCCAAGTTGTGTGAACTAGTAGTTTATTCCTTTTTGTTTTGTTTTGTTTTTAAAGATTTTATTTATTTATTTATTTCACAGAGTGAGAGAGCACAAGCAGGGGGAACAGTAGAGGGAGAGGGAGAAGGGCTCCCCACTGAGCAGGGAGCCTGGAGCTAGATCCCAGGCCCCTGGGATCATGACCCGAGCTGAAGGCAGATGCTCAACCATCTGAGCCACCCAGGCACCCCTCTTTTTTACGTCTGAGTGCTGTTCCATGATATGGTTGTAGCAAAGGTTAACCATTTACCTGTTAATGGATATCTGGCTTGTTTCTAATATTTGGACTGTTACTAATAAAGCTGCTACAAACATTCGAAGAACATTTGTGTACAAGTTTTGTGTGAACATAAATGCTCATTTCTCTGGGGTAATGCCCAGGAGTACAATTGCTGGATAGTTGCGTGTTTAATCTTTTAAGAAACTGCTAAGCTGTATTCCAGAGTGACTGTACCATTTTACATCCCCACTGGCAGTATATGTGTGATCCAGTTTCTCTGTATTCTAGCCCTCATTTGGTATTATTTTTTGTTTGTTTGTTTTAGTCATTGTGGTAGGTGTATAGTAATATTTTGTTGTGGTCTTCATATGCGTTTGCTTGATGACTGGTAATGTTGAACATCTTTTCATGTGCTTATTGCCATCTATTTATCCTCTTGAAAGGAATATATATTCTGTTGTTGGATGAAGTGTTCAAAAATGCTTATTAAATCTGTTGGTTGATGTATTGTTGAGTTCTTCTGTGTCCTTCCTGGTTCTCTAATTGTTCCATCAGTTGCTGAGAGAGGGGTGTGGAAGTCTCCAGCTGTAACCATGGGTTTGCCCATTTCTTCTTTCAGTTCCATCAGTTTTTGCCTCCCATATTTTACAGCTCTGGTGTTTGGTATATGCATATTTAGGATTGCTTTGTCTTGCTGGTAGATTACGGTTTTATCTTGATGTAATATCCTTCTCTGTCTCTAGTACTTTTCGTTGAAGTCTATTTTATGTGATATTTTCACTTAGTTTTTGATTCTCTTTCCCCCCTCTTTTTTAGGAATATATCATTCGGGTGCAAAGAGGAATTTCTGTAGAAAACAACTGGCAGGTAAGCATTTTTTTTTTGTTGTTGTTGCTTGAGAAATGTCTAAGGGTTTAAATAAAATTCTGACTCGGGGACATCCAAAAATGTGGAAAAACCAAAATATGCATAAATATGAATCCTGTTTCTTTTAGATATAAACCTTAAGCTTTAAGATATTTATTTCCAAGGCTTTTCTGTTCCCATTTGTTTGGTTTAATTTGTGTATGATGTTGCCACAGAGAGTATCTAGGAATTTGTTCTCTAGTTTGACCCAGAGTAGGATAGTTAGACAGTGGCAGATTACTTGTTTTGTTCTTAGTAATTCGTACCTCCTCCTCTGCAGCCATGGCGTAGGTGGGGACAGTCAAGTCCATTGGGTGGAAAGGCTAGGCGGGACCCTGGACATTGTACAGCTCGGACCCTGTGCATTTCATGGACTCCCCAGTCCACTCACAGGCAAATGCAAGTGCCAGCGCCCCCCAACCCCCCAGCTGAAGGTGAGGGTCACCTTACGGCCCTAGGTGCGCTCCTCAGTGGTGGCCTCAGAGAGAAAAAACTTACTTCCATCCAGAGGTGCTTCCTATGTCAGTTGGCTTGCAGAGGGTGGCCATGTCTTTCTTGCCTTCGTAATTATAATTACCCTCCCCGTCTCCACTACAAAACATCTTACCTTGTCCTTCAGGCTTGAATCCTACCTCTCACCCTAAGCAGTCTTGGACCACAGTGGCCTACACTAGGTCTTTTCTTTGCCTGGAATTTCAAACTGCTTTTTGTGTGAGTAGTTACAATATTGAACATCTATTGAGCATTTGCTGTCAGGCACTGGTTCAGGCATATTAACTCATTTAACCCTTTAAAAACAGTTCTGCATGATTGGAGCTCCCCATTTTACATTCAAGGGGTAAGTAATTAGGCCACGGTCACACTCAAATCAGTGATGAGAACAGGCTTGGAATCTGTATGTTCTCTGTGATTAACCACTGTGCTACCTTTTGCTCCTTTGCACTTAGGAAGGATGGCCTTACGTGTAACTCTTTGATGTATAATTGACAAGCAGGGCAGCAGCATTGTCCTGCCAGAGAAATCAGTCCTTGGTGTAGTTTTCCAGATACAATGTATTAGAATCCCCGGGATACTTAACAAAAATGTAGACTCTTGGGCCCCATGGTGGACCTGCTGTAGGAGACTCTCTGAGGGCAGAGTCCTAGAAGATTGGGAGGTAATTCTGCTCACTAACTTCTGAGAGTCATCAATAAGGTTGAAGTCAAACCGTTCAAAAGCAAAATAGTTTCCTTGCCCAGAGCCTGAAGAGCTAGTGGAATTTGACTCTGGCCTAATCAGTGGCATCAGCATAACTAAGGAAGAGCGTATAGACAATGGAAAGTAGACTGTCTGCCAAGAGGGGAAGCACGGGGAAAGCCAGAGAGGTGTGGCCTCTCTGCCTGCAGGTACAGTCCTGTCTCTAGAACGTTGGGCTTTCCACTGGGGAAAATTTTTATCAGGGCAAGGATGAAAGGGCCTCAGAGCTGTCCAGTTCCTTTTACTTTGATTTCATGTTCAGTAAAACTTTTTTTTTTCCTGGGTAAATCATTAATTAATCTTTCCAGGTGCCTGGTTATTGAGAAAGATATTTAAAGGGCCGTTCACCCTAAAAACAAATACATCATCATTCTCTATTACCTGTTGGCTTCTTGTGTGTTTGACTGGTGTTAATCAGTTTCCCATGGCCCAGCCAGCTCTGGGCACTGCTAGGTCTGTTTTCTGGGCCTGTCCAGTTAAGCAAGTTAAGCACCAGGTATAAGCCCTACTCCTCTTAGTGCAAGTGCCTCAGCCCTAGAATGCCAATAAAAATTAAATAAGGAAATGAAAAGAGATGGTCTTTGGCGAATGAAAACACCACCGTCTTGTCTTACAGATCGTGAGGAGATACAGTGACTTTGATTTACTGAACAACAGCTTGCAGGTAAATATTTGAAAACACTAATGACACACGGTCATTGCTTGGGGTGTCCTAGATGCTGGTTTGAAACGGCAATATCAGGAACAAAAAATTAGCAAATTTTCCTGGTGGAAGAGATAGACTTATAATATAAACAGCTGATACGTGGCTCTAAAAATAAACTTTTGGGAACAAACATGTCATTTATAATAGTCACCTTACAAGTGAGTACCTTTGTGCGAGACTGCCTCCTTCGCACAGTCATGGGGTGCTGTGTATCATCTCCTTTGCCCAGATGACGAATGACTAGCTGGGTTGCTGGAGCCGTTCACTTAGAGCTCAGACTCTCACCACTGAGCTAGGCTGCAGATCAATACTCAGAAGTAACTAGAGACAGCATTTTTCAGTGTAACTTTTTTCTCTTAAATACCTATTTCTAAATCCCTTTGATTTAAATGTTCCTAACTTGGTGGCCATAACGGAAAGAGGGGTGAGCTGCAGCATCTTTTTGGAAACAGTTGTGCTGGTCACGATGGAAGCGTCCTAGAGGGGCTTTAGCACCACGGGAAGTACTGGCAATAGCTCCCACGTTTCCATTCAGCAGATTGGTCTTCAAGTGTCATGGGTACTGCAGACCGCTGGGCTTGGGTCACATCTCAGGTTTGATTGGTAACGTAAAACCTGAGCCAGAGCGCTTGGCTTGTGACCAGTTCAGCCAGGAGGTGAAGCACCGCTCCCTCTTCATTGGTGAGCCATCACTTATTTGGCCATCACTTATTACCTATTCTGAGTGACCTCTGGTCTTGTCCACAAAGGTAAGGAGGACTGCTGGCTGAGAGCGAGCAACATGCTTCCTTTCTTTTAGAAGGCCGTGGTTATTGATCAGGCTTTGGAAAACAGCATATGTAGAGTCCAAACTATAGCATTATTTACAACCCTGCTGAAAACATGAATGCCTAACTTGCCCTCTGATAGAATAGGCTTGAGTGTCTGCGGACCTTTATGTAATTGAACAGATGGTCGTGCATTTGACAAATGTTGTCTTTTTAAATTTTAATTGTAGTATGACCAATTTAAATCTCCAGATAAAATATTGGCAGAGATCAAATTCTCCTCATTGATGGATTTAATTGGTTTCATTTATGGATTTTTATAGCATATTCTTTCCACCTAGACAAAAGCTTTGTCTGTGATGACATTGTGGATAAGGCACCAATGTGTAGTTCATTCCAGCAGTGGATTTTCTCCACAAGTCTCTCCAGACGTTTCCAGGCAGCATTTCCACAATGGCGTGAGCATTTGGGAGTTAACATTGAGCCTACTGTATGTTTTCACGTTGATGCACAAGTGAACCTTTGCTCAGCTATCTCTAACAGTGTCGTTCAGCCAGGACTGAGTAAGACTCATGGGAGGAAGTTTTCTGAAATTGAAATTGTCTAGGCCCAGCCCTCAAGAATGGGTGGGGGGGGGGAGCTGAGGGTTTTATCTCCTATTTGTTCTTGCTTAGGGGATGTAAGGTTGAATCTCTATTCAATTATGGCCTTTTTAATATAATAGAATTTTATTTTTGCTTCAGTGTAATTTTCCCTTTTAAAACAGGCACTTTCAGTGTGCATTTTATTTCAAATGCAAATATCCACGTGTATTGATGTTGGCTTATGCTAGGCAGGATATGGCCAGACATCATTTCAGTGGGAGGTTTTTCTAGATCCAAGTAAACAAACAGAAGAAAGTACATACAGCTTTTTGGCAAGAAAATAATTTCAAAACAACCTCCGTAAAACAGACCAAAAAGACTATAAAAACCACAGAATAAAACTGTGACCATGCTTTTCAGTGTCTGATTACCCTTTCTGATGGATAAATGAGTTCCCGCTGAAGAAAGAGAAATATAATACACATATGCAGAGTTGTCTGACTCCAATAGGAAAGATGCCAAAGTGGAAAAAAAAAAAGCAGGATGTAAAATTATACATGCAATATACTATAATTACATGAACTGTTTAGAAAAAAAGATTGGAGGGAAACATGCCAAACTGTTAACAATGGTGATCCCCAGGTGGCAGGATTGTGGGTTTTATGTTTTTTTTTTTCTGGCTCTTTATACTGTTTTGTACTTTCCAAGTTCTCTATAAACAAACAGATATAAGCTATGTAAGCAAAGAAATAGAAAAAGAAAGGTACATTTTCATAACTTTCTATAATGAGCATGTTTTGTGGTAAAGAAGAATCACTACCTTATTTTAAAGATTTTTATTTATTTATTTTTTGGGGGGTGCATGTGAGCAGGATGATGTGCAGAGAGAGGGGGATAAGCAGACTCCCTGCTGAGTGGGGAGCCCTCCAGGCAGGGCTTGATCCCACGACCCTGAGATCGTGACCTGAGCCGAAACCAAGAGTCAGTGTCCAACCGACTGAGCCACCCAGGCGAGCCACCCAGGCATCCTGAATCACTACCTTGTTTGAAAGGCAACATCAAATCAGTAACCATCTAGGGAGACCACATACAACAAAACCAAAGAAAGGAGCAGGAGCTGAAATGATAGGGACTGAGCTGGGAATGCTCAGGTTGGGAAGGAGCCCAGACTCTGCCCCTTACAGCAGAGAGGCCTTGGGTCATTTATTTTCCCTCCCCATCCTCACTTTCCTTCTGAAACAAGGGGTTGAACCAGATGACTTCTCAGGTCTGTTGTAGCACCGATGCTTTGTGATTTGAGTTTTATTGCCCACCATTGACACAGGAGAGACTCTGCTGTACACTGGGGGGATATTGGGACAAATTAAGGGTCTGTTGAGAGCTCAGAACTCCCTAGAATACTCACTGGAATATGGTTGAAGGTAATTTGTAGACCCCTGAGATCTGATCATGAAAATGAAAGATTAACAGATTCAGAGTTTGAAGGTTCCTCCTCCAGACAGAGCTAGTTTTCTTGAAACTGCAGTATAGTTTGTCATGTCATTTAGAGGCCTCTACTAGCGGGTCAGATTATGGGCTATAGACCTCACTTTGGTGATTATTCCCCTTCGCCTTATCACTCCACAGGTGTTATGGATGGGTGTTTGGGGACTTCTCCACTGGCTTTCTTGTTCTCTTTCCTGTATATAATGAACTCAGGAAGGGAATTCATAGGGCATATTAAAGGGGAAAGCTCTCGAAAATGGGATGGTGAGGTGTCATGGCTTGAAGCATCAATGTAGAGGTGTCTAGGGAGTTATTGCATAGAGACTTGATGGCTCTCTGTGCTAATATTCTCTTTCCCTCCCTCCTAATGAGTCATTGGACTTCTAAATTTTATATTCTATAATTGGCAAACATTTTAGAAATTCTGGGAGAAAGCTAAAAGAGAAAGTAAGTGTCGCTTGAATGCTAATCTTTTTTAAAAGGCAAGATTTTAAAATAACACACATATTACATACTAGTAATACTTGTAGAAGCATTTATTGTGAGATCTTAAGGCAGAGCAGGAAACAACCTCCAGTCTGTCTAGCTGACTGGCATAGCAGAGATGCTATAATTGCAGCTGTTGGCAAAGAACACTTTGTTTCACCTGATGATTTGGAAGAGCTGATGGGATGTCTGGGCATATCAATACATTTTCCTAAAGTGAAATGAAGCTTGAACAAATAGGTTGGTAGAAGCTTGGAGGCCACAAAGTTCAAAACAAATACCTTATCAATCTCATTTTCATATCCTCACCATGAATGAAAACTAGCCCTTTTGGGGTTTTTTGGGGGTCTGAATCCGATGATGTAGATGTGACTCTACATTCTGAGTCACCTGGGTCTGCTGTCAGACAGTTAGTGCAGGCAAATGTGCTGACGTTGGTACGTGGTAATTCTATATATATATATATATATATACACACGCACACACACATATATATATGTATTTTTTTATTATGATATGTTAGTCACTATACAGTACATGTTTAGTTTTTGATGTAGTGTTCCATGATTCATTGTTTGCGTATGACACCCAATGCTCCATGCAATACGTGCTCTCCTTAATACCCTTCATGTGTATTTTTTTTTTAAGATTTATTTATTTTAGAGAGAGCATAGGGGGAGGGACAGAGGGACAGGGAAAGAAAATCTCAAGCAGACTCTGCACTGAGCACAGTCTGATGCGGAGCTCAGTCACAGGACCCTGAGAGTGCGACCTGAGCCAATACAAAGAATTGGACACTTTTTAAAAGATTTTATTCATTTATTTGAGAGAGAGCACAAGGGGAGGGGAAGAGACAGAGGCAGAGGAAGAGGACAAGCAGACTGTCTGCTGAGGAGGGAGCCCAATTCAGAGCTTGATCCTAGGACCCTGAGATCATGACCTGAGCCAGAGTCAGACACTTAACTGACTGAGCCACCCAGGCGCCCCCCAAGTGTTGGACACTTAACCGACTGTGCTGATTCATGGTAATTTTTAAGAATCCTTGCTGTGTATATGATCAGTTAGATAAGCATGAATTTTTCTTTTCTTTAATTGAAAAAATTAGTAAATGAGAAATGTAAACATTTCATAGTATAGAAAATTTATTTTTTATTTATTTATTAAAGATTTTATCCATCTATTTGTCAGAGAGAGAGAGAGAGCACAAGCAGAGGGAGAGGCAGGCAGAGGGAGAAGCAGGTTCTCTGCTGAGCAGGGAGCCCCATGCAGGACTTGATCCTGCTCCCAGAGTTAGCTGTTCTCAAGGAGGTAGTGTGAGTCCTTTTAGGCATTTTTTGTTGCATATATAACCACAGCCATGGGCTTAAACACATACACACACACACACGCACACACACAAATGAGATTATATTCTGTAACTTAGTTAAATAATTTTTATTTTTTAGGGTTTTTTTTTTTTAAAGATTTTATTTAGTGGCACTGGGGTGGCTCAGTTGGTTAAACATCTGCCTCGGGCTCAGGTCATGATCCCAGGGTCCTGGGATGGAGCCCTTTGTCAGGCTACCTGCTCAGCAGGGGTCTGCTTCTTCCTCTGTGCTCTCTCTCTTTCTCAAATAAATAAATAAATCTTAAAAAAAATAAAATAAAAAATTTATTTGAGAGAGCGAGCATGCGCACGGTGGGCAGGGGGGTGGGGCTGGGGAGAGGGAGCCTGATGTGGGGATCGATCCCAGGACCCCAGGATCATGACCCGAGCCCAAGCCAGATGCTTAACCGACTAAGCCACCCAGGTGCCCCAATAAAAGGATTTTTAAAAGAAATATCAGTTGTGTTTTTAGTAGTACCTTTGATTACTCTAATACTTAGTGCTCTGGAATAAGAATAAGAATAATAATAGTAATAAAGTGATTCCACTTGGATGTGTACTAGCTGAGTGATGTGCTTTCTTCTGAAGTATGCTTTTTGTTTAATTAATAAGGAAACTGCTATTAGGTAAGGCCTAACTGTATGAATGAGGAAAATGACCTGAAATTTATGTGTCTTATCTGGCAGTGTATTATGCCATGATAGAAAATTCATTCTAAGTATGCTCTGACACATTTTCAAAATTATGCTGGAGAAATAGGCAATTTAGGATTGTCAGCCAACCTTTTCATCATGTCCAATATTGAGTTCAGAGTCTTCACTGTTGTTTGAAAAATACAGAGTGGAACAGGCTAAGTTCGGTTTGCCCACATGGGTGGTTTAGATTACATCCTTTCCTGAATTAAAGATGCCCTTCTCTTAAGATGATCCCTTCAATCAGTATGCATGTCACTTGGGCTGTTCTAATCTAAGCATTTTAAGTGTAGAGTACAACTGCTCTTTGAAAGTGATTTTGCTCATTAAATTAAGATGCCAATCTGATGCTTTTTAAAAAATATATTTTATTTATTTATTTGAGAGAGAGAGCGTGCGCAAGCATGCACAAGCAAGGGGAAGCAGAAGGCAGAGGCAGAAGCAGGTTCCCCGATGAGCAAGGAGCCCAATGTGGGACTTGACCCCAGGACCCTGGGATCATGACCTGAACTGAAGGCAGCTTAACCCACTGAGCCACCCAGGCATCCCTGATGCTTTGTTTTTTAAGTTTAAAAAATAGACTCACAAAGTTTTAAGTGATCTGGAAAATGACAGGTTGAGCCACCTGCATTTACTTTTCCTTCCTCCTGAAGCCACTCTAAAACAGCAGTAAGTTGTCTTTACACACACACACACACCCTGAGGGACAAGTAGAATAGGAAAAGATAAAAATCACAACAAAACATTTGAAGCTGCAAATCCAGTGAATGAGAGCTAATCAATTAAGGAGATATAGGAAGGCAGAATTCTGAGCTGGGCGGGAGGGGGAATGGATAACCCCATTGGGTCCTGTTTTATAGTACAGAACCTCCAAACGGTTTAGCGCAAAGTGCTGCTTCCAGTGTGGGGCAAGGTCAAGCTGAAATCAGGAGTTGAGAGTACGTTTAAGAAGCAGTCAGATCCCCAGATCTTCCCCCATCTAGCAACTTATGCCTGCCCTTCTGGAAGTTTATTCTCTGGAGAGGGGAGACCAGTCTTTGGACTGGGGAATGCAGGAATTACATAATACATGGGAACACTGGCTCTCACCCCCACCTTTGCCCTCTTCTGCAAACCTTCTTCCTTTCAGCTCCTGGAATATTGGTAGTCAGACCTATACCCTTCAGGCAGGGGATTGGAAGATTTGGGGGAAGGGGGATCTGCCCAGTTTAAGAGGAAAGAGCTAAAGATGCTGAGATTACAGGTTTTCCCAATGAAATAGCTGAGTCAAGTCCTGTGCTAAAATAAAATCCACAGCAGATAAGCTCCGGCCACTCACCCAGCACTTCTAAGTTGGCTTTTGTTGTCCTGCTCGTCAGTATGAGCAACCAGCCCAGGATCACCAGATTTCTAAGGAACACTTTTTTTTTTTTTTAACATTTATTTATTTATTTGAGAGAGAGACAAGGGGACAGAGGGAAAGGGAGAGGGACAGGTAGACTCCCTGCTGAGCAGGGAGTCTGACCCAGGGCTGGATCCCAGGACCCTGAGATCATGACCTGAACCGAAGGCAGACACTTAACTGATTGAGCCACTCAGGCACTGCCCTCTAAGGAACACTTTTAACATAAAAGATAACAATGAAAACAAATAGAAAAAAAAAAAAACCCTCCAGGAAGCAGAATATATGCAGTAAGAGGAACATTTCAGGCTCTTCAGAAAGATTATCTTTTATGATCTCAGAGAGATAAGAAATTGCATTACATTCAGGAGGCTACTAAAGAAAAGAAAGTACTCAGAAATTAAAAAAAGATAATAGTAGAAATGAAAACTCTTTAGAAGAGCTGAATGATAAAGGAATTATCCCAGAAAAATTTTTCAGTAGGGAAAAATATTGTTTAACAAGGGTGGAAAATAGGAGAGAAAAGGTGAGAATAGAAGATCACCAGTCTAGAAGGCCCAGCACTGGAATAAGTCCCAGGAAAAGCAAGCAAAGGGCACAGAGGGGAAGAAATAATGACCTAATACCAGAAAATACCAAAGAATGCAGGGTGTTCATTTCCAGATAGAAAGGGCTGGATACTAAGCACAGAGGGTGAAAATAGACCTGCAGAGAGGCACATGAAATTCACAAACTGGGGTCAAGGAGAAGACCCTAGAAGCTTCCAGGGAGGAAAACACACACACACACACACACACCAAAAACGGAAGCAAGAATCTACTGCTAACAGCAGCACCGGAAGCTAGAAGACAATAAAGTAGTTCTTAAAAATTCTGAAAGAACAAATATTTCAAACTTAGAATTCCACATCAAGATTCTCTATCACTGTAGTGTGCGGGTAGAATAAAGACATTTACACATGCAACTTTTCAAAAAATTGACCTCCCTGGCTCCCTTTTTAGGAAGCTGACGGAGGGTATGTCCACCAAAAATCAGGGATTCTTCTACAAAAAAGGAAGGTATGGATAGAGAAATGGGGTTCATCAGAAGAAGGGCAAAAGCATCCCTAGTGTGATGTCCCAGGATGCCAGCCCAGCAGGTATGGGGACCACCAGTCCTGCTTGGAGCAGGTACTCCTCAAGAAGACGAAACTGATGCCTCTTTGTGTCTGAATATGTTGAGAATATGCTTAGATGGGGAGTTTGGAGTTGAATAGAAACCTAAAACAAACAAAAAAGACCAGTTAATAAAAAGGAATTGTAAGCATGGCTTTCTGGCTCAGTGGTGCATATCACCTAACGTAAATAGGAATTTTGCACTAAAAAAAATTATAACTATATTGAGGGATTAGGAATAAGTTGCATGTGGGGTGAGATGAGGATTGTGAAAGAGAATTTAATCCATAATGAGAAATTAATAGATTAATACTTAACAATGAAAATCAATTCATAATGAGCCCTGTGCCAAAAAGATCAGCTAAGAGAATTGGATGTGGCTGTCTCTGAGGAGTGGATAATGGCTAGGTCACCTGTTGGCAGAGGTGGTTGGGGGGGGCGTGTCACGGGACTGCTAATAGTAAAAAGACTGACTCTCAAAATGATGTTCATGTAAGTTTGATAGAAAAACTCTTTTTTAAAAAAATTAAGTTTTAAAGTTGCTGTACTTAATACAGTATTTTATCAATTCTGAGTTGTAGTTTTTCACATTTTTATCATAGCACTGAAATTAGGCCACATCTGAATGAAATGTGGTCCCTCAGGATTCTGATACTGCTTCTTATGTGGCGATGACAGGAGTATAACACTTCTCTTTTCATTAAAGATTGCAGGCCTCAGTCTACCTCTTCCTCCCAAAAAATTGATTGGTAACATGGATCGTGAATTCATAGCTGAGAGGCAGAAAGGTCTTCAGAACTATCTCAACGTTATCACTACAAATCATATCTTGTCTAATTGTGAGCTGGTTAAGAAGTTTTTAGACCCAAACAACTACTCTGCAAACTACACTGGTAAGCAAAGGGATCTCTGAGCGACGGTCGCGTGACTCCAGGGGCACCGTTCTTTGCTGGAGATAACACAGGGGAGGAATTATTTCCAAATGGGGTCATGTGTACATTTGTTATAGGCCATTATTTGCTTATTAATGCTTTACCCGATTGTAATTTACTGTAAGAGTATAAGAAGAAAATAATTACTTCTAAAATGTTTGTGGTGTTTGCACAGAAGAATGTGAAAGAGAAGTTATGGGGTCTTAGAGTCTTGTCTTTATTGTCTCCCCTGACGGAACAGAAAGTAAATAACCCACAATAATCTGTACCATAATCTCAATCTGATGTTTATTTGGATCTGTTTTTGTATTTACAACACAGGGTATGTCTGGTTTTTCTGGGAATTACTTTATACCGCGTGGTTCAAAAGGGTCCTTTCTGTGTCTTCCCAGTTGCTCCCAGAGACGCACTCAAGGCAAAGCCTAAGGAGGAGCTAGTTGTCTTCCAGACCTTCCCTGGATCAGTCAGGGGACTGAGGTGAAAAGGGTGCCAGTTATACACAAAGCTGGCGCTGATAACCTAAGCCTGTTGTCAGCAGAATGAGTGATTAAATATTCAGTATTCCCTGGTGTGGCCTTGAAGAGACCAATGGAACTGTCATAGAACTGACCCAGTGACTAGAATCCGACTGATTTGTTGAAGCTGAGTCAGGCTTAGAGTCCTAGTGGAACTCCGGGTATTTTTAATAAGCTGATTTCCTTGCTAAGAGAATAGATTGTGTACACGTTCTATTTCAGGTCCTCACAATATTGCTTTTGAAGTAATTAAAGGGAGGCGCTTTTATTCCTGTTTCAGAGAGAGGGAAATAGGGGACTGCTTGTCAGGTACCAAATTTTTCTGCATAATAGACTCACCCAGGGAGCTTTAAAAAATCTTGGTGCCCAGGTACTCATGCCAATTAAATGAAAATATCTATGGCTTGGGGGAGCTCCTACTTTGTAAAGCTCCGCAAGAGGTTCCAGTATGCAGCTGGAGTTTGAAAACCGTAGCCCTTGGACCTTGCTCCTCACGTCACAGTGTGGTCGCCTGACCCACAGCATTGGCATCCCTGGGAGCTTATCAAAAATGCTGAATTCAGGCCCCATCCCAAACCTACAGATCAGGATCTGAGTTTAACAAAGTCCCCAGGGGAATTGCATATGCATTCAAGTCTGAGAAGCCTTGCTATAGAATGTACCTCCTATCTTCTAATGGAAGTACCTGCAAAGGTAAGAAAAATGCCTTTCTAGAATGCAACCAAGTGAAGGAAAGTTTAGTTCAAACTCACATTGACTCTAAGCGACGAAATCAAGCATTGAGTTATTACAAGGCTTTCATTCTTCCTGCAGTTGCTTTTTGATTCATCTGGGAGAAAAGACATCACAGGCCTGGGACTTCCAGGACAGTTTAACTTCCTCCAGAGTAGCATCTCTCAGGGCTTTCAGTCACCATGCTTCACCTCGAGTGTTCTCACATTGTCAGATGGTGAGACGTCTGGATTGACTGTTGTCAAATCAGCCCTAACATAGCCGTGCTCATTGGTTTGTCTACTTATTTCTCAAGAGTGTCTGCAAATGTATTCCCAAGGGCAAGGCTCAAGGTGCAGTGCTCGCAGGATGATGCCATTCGTTATGTTCCATAGACCTTCAGTGTCTGCTATGTCTATGCCGTGTGCTGGGTGCAGGCCTTGGGGGGGTGGGTGCTGGTGCAAGGGGAGCTTGTACCAGGAGTACATTGAGTTACGTGGGGTCAGAGCTAGAAGAGATTTCGGAGCAGGCATGTCATAACTAACTCTTTCATTTACAGGTGAGAGGTAGCCTGAGAGGAAAGGCCTTACCTAGGGTTGCACATTTATCAGCTTGTACAAGGGTACAATGTCTGAGTGTTTTCTGGTTAAAATGCTGCTTTGCCCCTGGAAGATTATCTGATCCCTATATTTCCTTCTACTGTACCCTCTCCATGCTGTTATTGTACTTGACCTTTCCTCCTCCACCTCTCCCCCCACCCCCCACTCCCCCGCTTGGCAGACAGGAGTCCAGAGCAAATGTGGGCAGAGATCTAAGAAGGCTGCCAGAGACTCCCACCGGGACCCGAATGTTCAAGAAGCTGTGCTGTTTAGAGGACACAGTCCTGTAATGAAACAATAAGGGATGGATGCTGCTTTCAGAGAGATGCTGATTTATTGCCCCCTTTGAATGAAACGTCAGAGCTTGTCTTGCTTCTAGGCTGACTCACTAGCAGCCTCAGGAAAGGGAAGCCCAGGCATCCTCCTCTGCACCGGCTTGACCGAGCCAATCCCCGGAAAACCGGGCAGACTTGTCCGGCTTCCCGAAACTCAGAGCATGACCTCTGGTTCCCGAGGGCACGGCACTCTGCCTACCGCCAATGCGTGGCTCTTCTCTAAGCAGGGTCACTCCCCCCTTTCATATGGATAAGGTCTCCACCTCTTACCTGTTTCCAAATGGTCTACGATCACCACCCCGCTCTGCTTCAGCAGGATTTGAGTTCAGCTGCTCCCGTGGCCCAAGTCTCCAAGGCCGCTTTTCCTGCCTCTTGCTCTGAGATTGAAGATGCCAGGTTGGAGGGGGACTGATGCCAGCCTAGTCCTCAGGGGTGGGGACTGGGAACTTCAGGGCAACAGCAGCTGCCTCCTCCCCGGGTCTCCAGCCTGGGATTTCTGATCTTTTCTTTCCTTCCCTGGTGTTCTCCAGATGACCAAGGAAATAGAGGTCCTTGGTGCTCTGTGGGGGAGTTGTGAGGTGTCCATTTGTATTACCAAGTCTAATTGAGGGCCAGCTTTTGTTACAGGGAGAACAGGTGTCTTCCAGTCATGACGGGCTTATATTGGAAAACACACGCACACATCCCCCACCCCACGCACACCTCACCTTATTCGTCTTACTAACAAGGTGCTTCTATCATTTAAAAGCCTCGGTGCACTGTAGCTGTCTTCCCACTTCAAACCTCACACCCCCTCAGAATACGGGGATTTTTAATGTCCATTGCAGAAGTCACTTGGACCGGAAGTACGGAGGATTGGATCCTGGTTCCCAGCTTTGTCGTCAGCAGCATTTCCCCTCTGTGAGCCTCAGGTCCTGACCTATGAACGAAGAGGAGAGGGAGGGGGGTAGGCAGGGAGTGTACAGGCCCTCTTGTAGTCCTGAAACCCCCGGAACCCTATGAGTAGGTCAGGTAGTAGTGGGCTCAAGGATAGGAGGACGGAGGGAGGGTTGCAGGTGGGGGTTATATTCGGAACCAGCTGGGTGCATTGGAGCTGTTTTTTAGGCCCAAGTCCACGGTCCAGGCTTCTGTGGCGCCACCTGCTGTAGTGGATCGGGGATCTGGAGCCCGCTTGCAGGGCTGGAGTCTGTTCTCTGCAATGATCGTGGGCCTGGAGGCTGCACACAGTGGGGGCAGCTGGTACATTCTGAGCAGAGAAGTCAGAGCTCTGCGGGAAGCACAGGGTGGGCCTAAAGGCCTTGCTCTGCATTTCCTGTCTGGGGCTTGTTTCTCAGCATTTCCTGAGCATGCAGTTTTTCCCCATGTGTCCATCAGTATTAAAGAAATGGAAGGCAGTTGCCTTTCTTCGCATGGATTTCATGTTCTAGTGGGAGACAGTGTCCACATCCATCGAACATGTATTGAACCCCTAGTTCTTTTCATCAAGTATTTATTGAAGGCCTACTCTGTCAGGTGCTACAAATACAGCATTAAGGAAAGCATAGTCCCCTACCCCCACCCCAAGGCACTTCTGCAGGGGGATTGACAGGTGAAGGCTCTGGCAGAGTAGACATGGCCCAGCACCTTGAGGGAGGAAGTAGGGGTGCAGATGATCCAGTTTTGAAGGTGGAGGAAGGCTTCCAGAAGAATTGATGCCTACATGGAGATTTAAGGATAAGTAGAAGTTAGCCAGGCCAAGAGGCAAGGGCCAGTGCTCCAGGAGAGAAAAAAATATTTCCCTGTGGAGTGGGCTTTTACTCAGATTAAGACGTAGCCCTCACAGCCAGAGTTCACAGTCTAGTGGAAGAGAGTAGCCCTAACACAGGACCAACCTTGGGTGAATCCCGTAGGAGAAGGACACACGTAGCTCTGGGGATGTACAGAGGATGGAGGCTGGGGGAGACCTGGCTCAGGAGTGGCCGGCTTTGGGCTGAGCCTTGAGGGATAGGTGGACAGGAACGGAAAATGCGGAGGGGTGGGGTCGATCCTGTCTTCAGGGGTCAAGGCAGGTAAATCTAGGCACCACACTACCTGTGTGGAGGCGTAAAGACAGAAAGTCAAGTTAAAGCCAGAGCTGAGTTAGCACTTAGGTTTGGAAGCTTGGCCTTGATTTTGTGAGGAGATGGGTTGCTGGTAAATGCCTCTAAGCAGAGGAGCAGATGCTTAGGATTGAAGCGTGTTTCCTGAAGCTGGGGGGCGGGGGGCGGGGCGGGATTCGTATTGGAAGTATGGTAGTCATGTGATTTACTGGACAATAAATCATAGTTCAGGGGAAAGAAAATGTCCTTTCTACAATTTTCTGATTCCCTAAGGTAAAAAAAAAAACAATTTCCCAGTCCTCAATTTATCAGCAACAAATCCCTCATGTTCCAGTTGTTGACAGCTATTTCCCACATTCCTAGAACAATGTATGGTATGTAGTAGCATACAATAAATGTTGACTAATGATTTTGTGGGGAATTATGAGTCACTGTTAGTTATGAACCGACTGTCCTTCACACTCTCTTAGAATGACGTTGTACTGTATTTAGAAAATTATTTTTCATGATCCTTCCCAAAGTTGATATGATCTTCACTGAAAATAATGCCTTTTTAGTTTGTTTATGTTCGTTTTACGATTGTTTCTGTTCAAGTTGTTTTGGAAATGCTTAAAAACATTTTATATCAACGTTATATCAACATTAACTCAACAGAGTTCCCAGCATTAATTATGAAAATTTTATATGCTTCTGCCACACTGATCCCTCCAAATGATTTGTCACTTTGGGGTAGTTAGAACAAATGTAAATGAAGTCAGTTTTGTATCTGGTCATCTCATGTTTTCTTCTGTGTGGACAGCATCAACAATTTACATTTCGAGTCAGTAAACCAATAGTTAGTAGATTGTTTTCTTCCCTGAATGTCTTAACTCATAATGTACTGTAAAATATATCAGAATCACATTGTTTGCCAAGCACCGGGCATGGTAATTCCAGACGAGGTCATTCTGACATATGGAGAGCATTTCTGCTGAATCTCATTGCTCACCAGTTGGCCTGGAATGCCACTGACTTGCTGGGCGGAGGTGAAATTCCACAGTGAATCTGCAGTATTGCTGTTTGCTCTCAGGGATCTAGAGAGGCTTCCTTTTCTCATTGTAATTTGGAAAAGAGCAAATTACAGATGTTACTTTTTGCAGGAAATGTAAAAGCACAGTTATTCTGATAATTTCTTAATACAGTGAACTTTAAAGAACTTCCTCTTCTCTTTGTCCTCTTAAAAAGGGGAAACGTTCTTATGATAAACGAACACAAAAAGGGGGATGGATTTTTTTCAGTAAACGGGTATGGTAACGTCCCACAATAGAACTGTATTGTTGCTGTACGTAGATGTTTTTCTAAAACACTGGCTTTTATTTCCAATATATATTTAAGGCTAATCGCTTCTTTGTTGGTGAAAGCTGTAATTCCATGAGGAATGAAGACAGGATAAATATCACTTAGAGCAACATAAATACTGTTCTGAGCTGACCTCAGAACACATTTTGAGTTTTGTGCTTGGGTTGTGGCCTGGTGCATATATCTGGTTTATGCCTCCTAGTTTACATATTTTAGATCTTTCAGTTTAAAAAATATATATGTATATTTTTCACATCATTAGTAATTACTCTTCTTAATAAACTTTTTACTTCAGAATAATTTTAGACTTACAGAAAAACAGCAGTGCTAGTACAGAGAGTTTCCATATACCACCCCTCAATGAGTTCCCCTCATATTAACATCTTACATAACCATGGCACATTTATCAAAACTAAGAAATTAACACTGGTGCATTACTGTTAACTACAGATGTTCATCAGATTTCAGTTGTTTTTCCACTACTGTCCTTTTTCTGTTCCAGGATCCTATCTAGAATACTACATTGCACACTTACTCTCTGGCTTTTTTTTTTTTTTTTTTTTTGTAATTAAACTTTTTGAGAAGGTCATAGACTTATAAAGATTTCATTTGCAAGAACAACATCTTAACCATGTGGTACTTTCCTGATTGGTTGGACTGATGAGTTTCTAAAATGTCTTTGCAGAGATCGCCTTACAGCAAGTCTCCATGTTCTTCCGATCAGAACCAAAGTGGGAGGTGGTAGAACCATTGAAAGACATAGGTGAGAAACTGGCGCATGCCTAGTCTGTCCAAACAGACCACAGAACTGGACTCTCTGTCACGCTTTCCTATCTGTAGCCCAAGAAAGCTCTTCAATGCAGGTGATTTCTTCTTCTTTTTGCCTTCCTACTGCTTGAAGACGCAGTCCGTAACTTGTATACTTAATGAATCTTGGGTAAAGTGCCCCTGGAGAGTCAGGGTGTAGTAATGTGTACTTTCGGAACCATCCGTCATTATTCTCCTTCTCTCTTTCTCACTACACCTCAATTGAAGTGCCCGTTTTCCTGTTCCCGTGAATAGTTTCTTTGTTTACAGTTGTTGTGTTTTTTGTGGGTTTTTTTCATTTTGGGGTTTTGTTTTGTTTTGTTTTTCTTAAGTGCAGTCTTTCCCATGTCAATATTACCAGGTTCTGTTTTTACTGGTGCCTGTATTGCTATGGATAAGATTGCCAATCTTAATTTTTTTAATTACTTAGTTGATGAAAATTCTATCTATTGGTGTAAAAATGATTTGCTGTGACTACATCTCTGCTTTTATGGCAGGTTGGAGGATAAGGAAGAAATATTTCTTGATGAAGATTAAAAATCAGCCAAAGGAACGGCTAGTGTTAAGCTGGGTAAGCTGGTTTTTTGCTTCAGTCTCCTTTCGTGGACTTGAGATGGGTTTATGAAAGCAGATAGATAATTAAGAAATTGTACTTTGCTTCTGAGTGATGTTGTAAAGGCCTCTTCAGCCCCACATCAAAGGAGAGTCATTTTGAGTCACTTGGCTTATTCATTTGGTTGTATCCATATGATTGTATTTGATCAACTAGTAAACATCTGGAAAGAAACAGGAATAGCTTAAAATAGTTCTGGAACCTCTTTAGGATTGGCAGTTTTGCAGTTTGTTTTAAAGAAGAAATACTTAGGCGTTACTTTATGTTACCTCTCATTTCAGGCCTTCTAGTGGTTTGGCTAATGGAATTTGATAAAAGCATAGTTTTTGGCTTTTTTAAAATCTTTTTTTTTGTTTTTGTTTTTTAATTTTAGGTAGTTAACATACAGTGCAATAATGGTTTCTGGAGTAGCATTCACTGATTCATCACTTACACACAACACCCAGTGCTCATGATAACAAGTGCCCTCCTTAATACCCATGACCCAAGAGTGTCGTTAAGTCCTGGTATTTATATGTTTGCATTCTGCCTCTCCAGAAAAGCCTTGAGGCAGCAAGATTTTGTGTGGCTCTCATCTTTGGTTTACAGTCATATATTTGGACAAATGAAAAAAAAGGGAAAGGTTTACAAGGAATTTTTCTTTTGATAATTTAAAGCGACACCCTGATATTTTCCCCCATGTTTTCAGGCTGACCTTGGTCCCGACAAGTATCTGTCAGATAAAGATTTTCAGTGTCTAATCAAACTTCTGCCTTCCTGTTTGGTAAGTACAAGCCCATCTATTCTTTTTCTTTTTTTTCCTATTTTAGTTTTAAGTAATCTCTACACCCAACGTGAGGCTCAAATGCACAACTCCAACATCAGGAGTCATATGCTCTACTGACTGAGCCAGCCAGGCGCCCCAAGCCCTTCTATCATTCTAGGTCCTGATGACAGGTTAAGAGTGTTTCCTTGTAGGGGCGCCTGGGTGGCACAGTGGTTAAGCGTCTGCCTTCGGCTCAGGGCGTGATCCCGGCGTTATGGGATCAAGCCTCACATCAGGCTCCTCCGCTATGAGCCTGCTTCTTCCTCTCCCACTCCCCCTGCTTGTGTTCCCTCTCTCGCTGGTGTCTCTATCTCTATCAAATAAATAAATAAAATCTTAAAAAAAAAAAAAAAAGAGTGTTTCCTTGTAGGTGACCATGGACAGAAGAGCCGGAAATAGTCTGTAGGCTCAAGAGCATGGAGGGGTACAGTGGATTTCAGTTCACACTGAAATTGCTCAGGGCTGCTCCGTAGCTCAGAGGCCGTTTAAGTGGCGTTCAGGACATCGGCACAGCCCATGAAACTTGACGATTTAAATGCTTACGTGTGTTTTCAGCAAATATCCGAGTAGGAAAGCACCTACTTTGTTCTCGGTGAGGATGTTTCTTCTATCCGTGGAATTGAAAGATCAGTTTCTCGCCTGAGAAAACAGAACTAATATGGTTTTAGATAAGCTCGGTGAGGGAAGGCACAAAGAGCCCTTTTGCTGTCCGAGTCACTTTTCTCACAGGCCAACTAGTTGGCCTTTAGGAGTGCCTGGCATTATTTATGCTAATGTACAGTTCTGATCCAAGGCGTTTAGTGGAAAGAACCACATCAATATATTTCAGAATATATGCAGAATGTCTTCAGGAAAAGACTAATCTGGCCAGAAAAGCGAGTTAGTATTGATGTTCTTTATCTGTGGTCTGCATGAGGATACAGGACCCTAGAATGAGTCATTCATGAGCACAATTATGCTGACCTATCCATCTGGGTTGGCAGATTCATTTTTGAAGATAGAGTGTCTTGTCAAGCTACCAAAACCAAGCTTTTAATGAAGTGTGCAGTGTAGCAAGAAGAATGCTGTGGTCTTTGTGTGTGATTAGTTGTGTGACATAGGCTCTCAGCATTCAATTCCAAATTTCCTTTAATGGTTGTGCTTTTTAAAAAGAAGGTAGTGCAGATAAGTGGTGCATATTAATTGTAGAAAAGTCAGAAAACATGGACAAGCAAAAATGAGAAAATGAAACTCACCTGTAATCCCAGCCACCCAGGAGTATGAACCAAAATGTTTAGTTGTTGCTTTTCTAGAACTTTATGTGGTTATTTTTGAAAAATTATACACATATTGTTTTAAAACCTGATTTTTTGGTTAATGGTACACCATGCCCATCTTTTATGTTGAATAAATATAATATCATTATTACTGGCTGCATAAAACTATCATTGGCTTTACTTCAGTTTATTCAACCAATCTTCTACAAGACATCTGGACCACTTCCAGTTTTTTGTTCTTATTTAAAAAGAAAAAAGCCACAGGCTAAATATTTGTGCCCATCCTTAATTTATTTTCGTCAAATAAGTAACAAGAATTAATAAGGGAGATATTTTGAGACTGTGTAAATGTCTGTTCTTATCAAAGCTCCACTAGTTTTAGCTTCACTGAGATTTTCCAACTCCATCATTCCTCTTATGTTTATCAGTTGGCATTGTACTGTAAGGAAGAGCTTCCTATTCTCTCGTCTTTGTCTATTTATATCAGTTTGAACTCAAGGATTTTTATTTTATTCATTGGGTTCCTTTTTGGGGTGATGAAAGTGTTCTAAAACTAGATTGTGTGGTAGTTTGTACAGCTCCATGTATATATGAAAACCATTGAATTGTACACTACAAATAGGTGAATTATAATAGTATATGAATTATATTGTAATAAGCTGTTATAGTATCAATAGCAGTCATTTTGTTGTGGTGGTCAGAAGAAGCTTCATGATCAAGGACTATATTTTCCTGGACACACCCTTCCATCCCCCAACCCACTCAATCCTTGCCCTCCCAAACCTTTGCCCAGCTCACATCCTATGGGTTTAAATTTTAATGGTACTCGTTTGAGCAAATGGACATTGTAATACCTGCCTGAAGCCAGTTGGTTCATGTAACCAAAATTCCAGGTCATATGAGGACTTTCAGCCATTAAATAATTTGTCTTACTCTCCACCCCCACTTGGTTGACGTCAATGGCCCCACCTCAGGAAGACACTGAATCATCATACTGTACCCTGCAAAAGAAGGACGGGAAGATTCATGCTAGCTGCTTTGGATAAGGGCCAAGATGCGAAAAGATGCTGCTTTTTTGCTTGTTTTCTCGCTTTTACGCTCCCTGGCTTGGCACCAAACAGCAGCGTGAAATGTTAGGCAATGCTGTGAATGGAGACGCATTTATCCTGGTCCTCACTTGGCTGTGCTAGGTTTGGTTGTATTCTTTACCAGTGTACAGAGGCAGAATATGAAAACCATTATCCCCCAAACTTGTGCCTGAGCTCAGAGCATGTGCATCCCCAGACAGATGCCTTCACAGGGAGAGCTCACCACGCCAGTTGTCCGTGTCCCTTTGTCAGTATAGTGTATGTTCCTTCTGTCTCCTGAAGAATGACATGGTAGTTGATTATCTGATAAGAAAAAGCCACATGTTCAGGGAACATCCCTACATTTATGTGCAACTAAACTGCTGAGATGGTACTTAACTCTATATAACCAGATTCTTGATCTCAAAGGACCCAGATGCTGATGCAAATAAATGTGAATTTCTTTTTTGTTTTGGCAGCACCCTTATATATATCGGGTCACCTTTGCCACAGCTAATGAATCCTCTGCATTGCTTATTAGGATGTTTAATGAAAAAGGAACTTTGAAGGACCTGATCTACAAGGTACTCGTGGTGCAAGTTCATGGTCATAAAGAAGTTCTCAATCCCTTCAGAACCTGTTACAGATACTTGATCTCTAAGATTCCGGAAGTGAGGCCCTAAGGGTTTTATTTTAAGTTTGATTTGATTTGGAATTTATTTTGATTTTAGCAGTAAAACTACCGAGTCTGGTTAAAGAGCATTCCTTTCCCCAAATGAAAGAAGGTTGAACAGGTAATGATTATGTCCATTACCATTGTAGGCTGCTCTCTTAGGTCGGTTTTAAAGTTTGTGTCTTTCACTTAACAATACTGAACTATCTCAGTAAAGTTGGAAAACAAGACTTCAGGGTCTGCTAAGGCCAAGACCAGGGCCATCTGCACTGGAACAGAGAAGGGATGGAACTCAGGTCAGCCTCTTTCTATTAACTGTACAGAGTCTTGTAATTTAAAAACCCACATCCCGCGAGCTGACCTCATCTGCCACCCCCAGCTGCTTAGAGTCCTGCCTGTTCCAGGAGGCTACATGTGGAATTCAGACCCTCTGCTGCTTTCTTAATATGCTCTTTGTGCTTTTCCAAAGGCAAAACCAAAAGACCCATTTCTAAAGAAGTACTGCAACCCTAAGAAGATTCAGGGCCTTGAACTCCAGCAAATAAAAACATACGGGCGGCAAATATTAGAGGTAAGAGGTATTTAATATTTACTTAGGTTGCACTGGAATTTCATCCAGATTACAGTATTCTTTTGGGAACGTTCTTGGGCAATATCCAAAAAAGTTTAAATTGTCTGATTGCTAATAAACTGATGGCATTGTTCTATTTTATCCCAAAAAGCAAATATTTGAGACTAAGGCAGCCGATTCAGATCTACAAAATTCCAAAAGCTTAGCTATTGGAATTTAGTGTCTGATTTTTAAGAACTTCACTGTGCAGTACCAACTTTTGTGTTATGTTTGGTTGATCTTTATCTTTGTGCCAAGATTGTTGATTTTGTAATGTCAGTACATAACCATATGGCTCCCGTGCAGAAGTGTAATTACCATGAAAAGCCTTTCCCATATCACTCTCTAGAGCCTTATTCTCCAGGCTTCTTGGATTGAACAACCCTATCAGTGAAAACAATTTAAGCATAACCCCCCTCAAAGTTATATATATAACTAGTATATGCATGCACTACTGTTAATCTATGTTGTATATTATAAGTTCAGTTAGGAAAAAAGGAGTTTTTTTTTTATTTTTATTTTTATTTTTTTTAAAGATTTTATTTATTTATTTGACAGAGATAGAGACAGTCAGTGAGAGAGGGGACACAAGCAGGGGGAGTGGGAGAGGAAGAAGCAGGCTCCCAGCAGAGGAGCCTGACGTGGGGCTCGATCCCGTAACGCCGGGATCACGCCCTGAGCCGAAGGCAGACGCTTAACCGCTGTGCCACCCAGGCGCCCCTGTTTTTTTTTAAAGTAGGCTCCACGCCCCATGTGGAGCCCAACACAGGGCTTGAACTCATGACCCTGAGATCAAGACCTGAGCTGAAATCAAGAGCCGGACACTTAACCGACTGAGCCACCCAGGCACCCCGGAAAGAAGGAGATTAAAAACAAATAGAAAGAGAAGTTGTCAGGGGCGCCTGGGTGGCACAGCGGTTGGGCGTCTGCCTTCAGCTCAGGGCGTGATCCCGGCGTTATGGGATCGAGCCCCACATCAGGCTCCTCCGCTATGAGCCTGCTTCTTCCTCTCCCACCCCCCCTGCTTGTGTTCCCCTCTCTCGCTGTCTGTCTCTATCTCTGTCAAATAAATAAAATCTTTAAAAAAAAAGAGAGAAGTTGTCATATTTTCTTCCAGCCCTCAGTACATTGTCCTGGGCACCCCCTTTGGCTAGCACTGCTCTAGTTCATGAGGTCATTATGGGTGTATCTCCAGGCATCTCTCTTGCTGGGTGAGCCACCGTTTATTAAATGGCAGCTGAAAAGTTTGCTTCTTTCTGTGGGAACCTGTCATGTGTTCCTATTAATAAATAGCCCAATATATTCTGAGAAGAGATTGGCCTAGGGATGTTTTTAGTTAAACCCCTTTTCCTGAACAACGGCTGATGCCTTGACATGATAGCTTTACTCATCTGTGTGGGAGGGTCAAGACTTTGGCCTGAAAAGAGCTGGCCTGTTGAGATCAGAAAGTGCTTGAAGTCGAGCTTTTTGGCATCCGAGCTGTTAACCCCAAGCAAGTGCAGGCTGCTCCTCTGTTCTTTGTAAATGAGGGAGCTTGGCGTTGCATCTCACAGCTGGAAAGCATTCACCATCACCCCCTTTTCCAAAGAAATGGATGGAGGTGGCATTTTTCTTTAGGAATCTCCTCAGTGACCTGTTTGGTTTTGTTTCAAAATACATTGACTTAAAAAACTAAGTTTAACCAATTTCATAGCTGAATGAGTTGGGGGGGGATGTAACCTATACATATTTTTTAATAGGTACTGAAGTTTCTGCATGACAAAGGATTCCCTTATGGGCATCTTCACGCCTCCAATGTGATGCTAGACGGTGACACTTGCCGGCTGCTAGACCTTGAGAATTCCTTATTGGGCCTTCCTTCCTTCTACCGATCCTATTTCTCACAATTCAGGAAAATCAACGTAAGTTGCTAGAAGTAATGAAAACAGCAAGTTCATTTTTAGGTGTAACTAATCCCCGTGGCAGGACCCATGATCTGCCCATGTAAGAAATATGCACTAAGCAGTGAAAGGTACAGGCAGGATAGGCCATGCCTATTGGCTCTGTTCTCCCACAGAGCATCACTCTATCTTTAAGAGCCTCATTGAAATGGTAGATGGGACAAGGAGGGACGTAGAATCACTGACTGGAAAATAGTAGAGAGTAGGACCAAGACCTTGGGTCAGAGCAGTGCCTTGTGAGCTTTTGCAGAAGGCCTTGGAGTTGTGTTTTCACTACCAGTTATGAGTGGGGTTGCCCCTGGGACATGTTTTTCTCTGGAAGCTTAGGGAAGGGGGATTCCCAAAGCTAAACTGAAGGATAACCATGCTGCTGCTCTCTTGTCTTCCACAGACATTGGAAAGCGTGGATGTCCACTGCTTTGGCCACTTACTGTATGAAATGACTTATGGACGACCGCCAGATTCAGTGCCTGTAGATTCCTTCCCTCCTGCACCATCTATGGCTGTGGGTCAGTATGGGGTTTGGAGGAGTCTTCTGGGCCCTGGTAGTCTGCAGAGCTACTCACCCCCTTTCCAGAGTCCAGGAAGGACCCAGAGGACGTTGCCATGCTCCATAGCCAGCCAAATCCAATTTAAAAGTAAATCAGGTCTGAGCAATTTATTTAAATTCACTTCACTAAAAATTCAGATGGCTTGTCCATTTGTCAGGCTATCTGAAACCACAGGAGACGTATTATAACTGTTCGAATTTCGGGAGCAGGAGGTTGTAAAGAGAAGCCTGGCCAGACTGAGTCTGATATAGAAGCAGGAGCCAGGAGCAGGCAAATTGAAGCCAGCCTTTCTACTCGGGTAGGTGTCAAAGGCCAGACCAAGGCTGGAGTGGGACCTGCAAGGAACAAGAGAGCCATGGGCCGGCCATCTGGTAGATAAGAGGCTGGCAGGCCGAGAGTGAGGAAAGGTAGGCTGGAGTACAGACACCTGGCAGATTGGATGCAGGTGTTCTTCCAGCATTACTCAGGAGACTGAGGAGGGCCGGGCGACAGGCGGGAGGCACCTTTGGGAGAGAGACGTAGGGACTGATGCAGACTCATCCAGGGAGCCTTTCGTCCCCTCCACAGCCAGCTCAGAACTCATCGTTAGAGCACTGAGAGGGGAGGGCAGGGTACCTCTTGGACCACCGAGCCTTGGAGGTGTGCAAGCTAACCCTCCACCAAGTGCTAGTTTTGTGCCAAATGAGGTGGTTCAAGAGTACAGGCCCTGAGACTACTTTGTGTTGAGTTCGAACAGCTGAAACTGAACAGTGACCCATGAGTGGAAAAATGTGGCTGCTTTTGTTTATATCATCCAAGGTGTTGGATGATGAGATATCAACAGTTGGCATTTTGTGTGCTGGTTTTGATTAAAAAGCAGGCAAGCAGCAAAATGTCTTTCGAGTTCAGAATTTTCTGTGTAGTGTTTACTTCTCTTTTACGAGAGCAAACACTTTTATGAATGATATCTGGAATCCTTCCTCCAATTATCTTAGAAATATATTTAGCTTTCTGTCAGCATGTGGTTTCTGAACCATTTATTTTGAGTCATCGGTAACATGGTGTTGCCAACATTCCCCTTCCCCATGTATGCCATCTGTCTGTGCGTGAAGAGTTTTGACACCGTCCTGATCAGCCTGCAGACAGTTGTTGCAAAGTGGTGTCAAACTTTTCATCACCAAGTGGATTTGCCAGCATGTTCTGTGGAACTAAAATGTGTATCTGTTCATTTCAAGTGGCCGTGTTGGAGTCTACGCTGTCTTGTGAAGCCTGTAAAAATGGCATGCCTACCGTCTCCCGGCTCTTACAGATGCCGTAAGTCAATCACACGCGTTGGTTGTCACCTTCCTAACTGTGTAGAACGCCGGACCACTGCGCCAGGTGCCTGTGCCATGGTAAAGATTCAGGTGTGGTCCTGGCAGAGTTGAAGTGACATGCTTGCTGTTGGTCACTTGCAGCATGATATCGTGACCTCTCCGCTACCGTGGTCTGACTACTGTCCCCTGATGTCCACATATTCCTGTGTGTCTCTTGCTGTCGATGTTAGTGTCATGTGTGTGTACACGTGTTCCCCACCCCCCGTCCCCACTTAGGACATTCTGACAGAGGACCTGCTTGAGTGCTGTCCTTCATGGCCCTGTTTCCGCGCACCAGCTGGCCCTCAGCCATGGGTGGTTCTGCCCTCTAGGAGGAGGGTAACGTGTTTCTGACCTTCCGTGCACTCGTTTGTTCCTTTGCTCCTTGGGTCACATGGATTACACATCTAACATACCAGGCATTGTGCTCGAGGCTTGGAGTGCAGAAGACATTCTCCCTTAAACTGGGTGATGACTAGTTCAGGACTGTTGTAATAGTGCTGCAGGGTCTTTCCTCCAGCTGTGTCCTCTGTCTGTTCTTGGAGAGGGCAGCAGGGTGGTTAAGAAGGGTGCATCTGATGTTAGACAGACCTGGGGGTGGACCCAGCCTCACCACTTCTATCTGGGTGACCTTGGGCAGGTTTCCTGCATCTGGAAGTGGAGGCTCCTTATCTGGGAAATGGGGATGGTAATAGGCCCCACCGGAGAGGGTTGTTGGGAAGATTGAATGAGACGGTTCCTGGTGAAGTGCCAGGTACTTAACAAGTGCTTATCGAATGTTAGTTGTGATGAATATTGATTAGCTTGTATTTTGTGAGCATCACATGCCATGTGGTGCACCCAGTGTGTTGTCTGTACCAGCTTGTTGTATAACAGATGTACTCAGGGAACAGTGATGTAGGGAGACAGGGCAGGGCTTAGCTTGAATGCATACAGCCAGAGCTCAGAGGAGGTCCATGTGTTTAGAGAGGGTCCTAGGCTCTGTAGAAACCCTGCAGAGCCGCCCCAGACCCTGCCCCGTGGATGTGACATTTCAGAGTTTGACTGACACTGGTGTGTCCCTCTCCCAAGTAGCCACCATTAACAACAATGTGAATATGGAAGAATAGACCCAATTAAGGAAATGAACAATTTTCACAGAAACTTTTAAAAGAAAATGCATTTGTAGTTAGGGAACAGCCTGGATCCCCGTTGATTTACTTGGGTTTGCATTTGCAGCCCCCACATTCCAGACCTCTTCCATTCTCCTTCCAGCCTTCCAAGTCAAAGGGAATCCACAGTGTTTTTTCCTCACTGAAGTCTTTCTACCCTGCGGCCTTGAGAAGAACTTGAAGAGGCGTGAACTATGTTCAGTTAAAATGCATTTTCTGGAAGTAAATGGGCCTGTGCCCTTGACGGGGAGAGTTCTGTCTCCACCTCCAGAACTGCCCAGGGAACACTGTGGGGAAAAGTTAACTGTCATTTCCACTCGTGAAGTATTTCCTGTTTTTTAAAAAGGGGGACTCCTCAACGCAAGACTCCCACATAGCCATGTGGGCACTGCCCAAGTAACCATTTAAATTCTCCAAACTGTCTTAGCCAAAGTAGTCCAGAATTCCTCATGCTGTTGTTTTTAGTAACATAATTTTTGAAGAGAGAATTGATATACTCTAAAAGCTGCTTTAAAAAAAAAAAAGAGAGAATACAAGAAACACTTCTTGGAGGAAGATTATTTTCTTGTTAGATTCCAATCAGAACAGTTTCTTTCTATTTACACATTTGTATTTTACTGAGCTCTAGAATGAATTTTTTAAAGATTTATTTACTTATTTTAGAGAGAGAGAGAGCGAGAGCAGGGGGAGAGAGAGCATCTTAAGCAGACTTCTCGCTGAGCTAGGAGCCTAATACTTGGCTTAATCTCAGGACCCTGAGATCATGATGTGAGCCGAAACCAAGAGTTGGACACTTACCCCTAGAATAAATTTTATCCTCTTCTGGGGTTTAATAAAAAGGGGGAAATTGGTTATTCTCTTTAGAAATATCGCATAAATTATTTGCAATATGATAAAAATATAACAATAAAATAATATAATAATTTGCAAACCTAATTCTTAAAGTGTTTATTATTTTACTCTATAGCATGAGAGGACTGTTGCCCTGCAGTGTGGGGAAATAACCTTCAGTACAGGGCTGACCCAGTCTCTCCCTGGTAGCACCTCTGATACTGGGGGGCAGGGGGGAGGTTCTGCGCTTTTTCTGTGGTCACATTGGGTGGCCCGTAAACTTTGAGTTTGTCGATAAGCATGAAGTGGTGGACTGGGCCAGGGCTGGGGGATGTGGGAACCTCATGGGCTAAAGATGTCTCACTCTGTTTTGATCCTGTTCTGAGAGGACACCTGGCTTAAGAAAGATTTTTGTTTGTTTCTTTCTTTTCTTAACAGATTATTCAATGATGTTTTACTAACCACTTCTGAAAAGCCACAGTTTAAGGTAAAGCAAATCATATCATTTTTTTTTTTTTGGTTTGTGACATATAGAAGTTGATTTTGAAACTTAGTGCTTTTAAAAAAATTATTGAAGAAGAACTGACATACAACGTTATATTAGTTTCAGGTGCACAGCAACATAATGACTCGATATTTGTGTACATTGTGAAATGATTACCACAGTAAGTCTAGTTAATGTCTATCACTATATATAGTTATAATTCTTTTCTTCTTGTGGTGAGAACTTTTAAGATTTACTTTCTTAGCAACTTTCAGGTATACAATACAGTATATTAATAATAGTCACCATGCTGTACATTATCTCCCTATGACTTACTTATTTTGGAACTGGAAGTTTGTACCTTTTGCCCCCTTCACCCATTTCATCTGCCTCCCCCACCCCAACCCTGGCAACCACCATTCTATTCTCTCTGAACAATCTTTTCTCTGTGAGTTTAGGTTTTGTTTTGTTCTTAGATCTGACATGTGAGATCATATGGTATTTGTCTTTCTCTGTCTGACTTATTTCACTTAGCATAATACACTCTAGTCCCATCCATGTTGTTGCAAATGAAAGGATTTCCTTTTTTATGGCTGAGTAATATTCCATCATATATACCCCATTTTCTTTATCCATTCATCCATTGATAGACACTTAGGTTGTTTCCATGTCTTGGTGTAAATAACGCTGCAGTGAACATGGGAGTGAATAACTTTTTGATTTAGTGTTTTGATTTCCTTCAGATACATACCCAGAAGTAGAATTGCTGGATCATATGGTATTTTTAATTTTTTGAGGAACCTCCATACTATTTTCCCAGTTTACATCGCCAGTAGTGTAAAGGTTTCTTTTTTCTCCACATCCTGGCCAACAGTTGTTATCTTGTCTTTTTTATACTAACCATTGTAACAGATGTTAGGTGGTATCTCTTGTGGTTTTGATTTGCATTTCCGTGATTAGTGATGTTGAGCACCTTCTCATTATCTATTGGCCATCTGTGTGTCAAGTTAGTGCTTTTTTTAATCAGACAAGAGAAGGTACAGTATTTTTTTTATTGACATATAGTTAACATACAATATCCTCTTAGTTTGCATACATCAAAGTGATTTGATATTTTTATACCTTATAAAATGATCCCCACAATAAGTCTAGTTACCATCTATTACCACACAAAGTCATTAAAATATTGACCGTATTCTCTATGCTGCCATGAAATGGCTTATTTATTTTATATCTGGAAGTTTTGTTACAGTATTTATAATAGCGAAAATTTGAAAACAATCTAAATGTTCTACAGTTAGGGACTAGTTTAATAATTTATGGTATATCTGTTTATAAAATGTGTTTTATCTGATAAAAGTAAAATTTATAAAGACATTGTAGTAGCATGGAAAACTATTTTTTGGGCTAAGGGGGAAGAAGCAGGATATAAAATACAATGTGTAAAAAAAATACCTGTGTCTAGCAGAAAGGCAGGAAGGAAAAATCCAGAGAGGTAGCAGTGTTGTGTGGTATCATGGGAAGAACAGGGACTTTGGAGCCCCTGTTCCCAAAAAACCGAGGGTGATGCCTTACTTTGCTTTTTTAATACGAGCCATTTATCTATGGCGGCTTTTCTCAAACATGACGTGTTTTTAAAAGATTTTATTTATTTATTTGTCAGAGGGAGAGAGCACAAGCAGGAGGGAGCGGCAGGCAGAGGGAGAGAGAAAAGCAGGCTCCCCACTGAGCCAGGAGCCAGATGCAGGACTTGATTCCAGGACCCCGGGATCATGACCTGAGCTGAAGGCAAATGTTTAACTGACTGAGCCACCCAGGCACCCCATCAGACACAACATTTGACATTTGGGATCAAATAATTGTTTGTTATGGGGGTTTTCCTGTGCATTGTCCGAGGTTAAGCAACATCCTGGCCTGTACCCACTGGATGCGAGCAGTCCTTCCCTTCTGCCCCACACATTGTGATGATAAAAAATGTCTCGAGAAATGTCCCCTAGAGAAAGAAGGGGGCAAAACCACCCCTATTTGAGGTCCACTCATCTGTGGGCCTGATCTTGGAGTTGATGTTTACGCAGTATGTACGGTTGGTGAGTAACACATGTTCATTGTCCTTGGTCAGCTGAGGTGGTCTGTGTGAGCACCTGAAGGGGGGGGGCCTGGCTCTCCTCAGAGCTCGAGGTTAGTTTTGTTCTGGGCAGTAGAATGAAGGGTGATAATTCTTCCTCCTCTCCATATTCCAAAAGAACATGCAATACTATTAGGATGAAATTCCATTTAGGAAAAACAAAAGCAAGGTGGGGTCAGAAGATCGTACAGGAGAGGAAGACACTTTCCTCTGTCCTATTTTGCTAGTCAGAGGAGTACTGACAAAAATAGCTTGTTTGGATCTGAAGTAGGAAAGAAGAACATTTAAATCCATCTCTTCTTCACTGAAACTCCTCAGGAAATATATTCCACCTTGTAAATAAATATGCTCTCCCCAAACCTGAAAGTCCAGCCCAGGAATTATTATTAGACCTTGTTCTTTCCTGGAACCAGAGAGTCTGTGCAACAACGACAATGCGATTTTAAAAACCAAGGTTAATTTCTTGTGTATGCACTTTCTTTTTGGAAAGATACAAAAGAAACTGGTGACATTGGTTGCCTCCCTGAAGGAGAACCAGTTGGCAGACTATTTAGTGTGTATGTACTCTTTCATATCTTGAATTTTGAACCATATTACCTACTCAAAGTTTTTTAATTTAAAATTTTAAAAGAATAAGAGAGACAGGAAGTTCACCATGATCCAGGTGTCTGTTTTCCAGGCCTGACCTTCTTGTGGCTTGAGAAACTAGTTAAGTTAAGAAATGACAGGCTCGGAAGCATACCGGGTACCAGGCTATTGTAGGAGCATCTTCCAGCAGGGGGCGCCTGGGGTTGAGTGTCCGACTTGATTTCAGCTCAGGTCATGATCTTAGGGTTGTGGGATTGAGCCCCATGCTAGGCTCTATGCTGGAGCCTGCTTAAGATTCTCTCTCCCCGCCTGCCCTCACGCTCTCTCTTTCTCAAAAAAAAAACAAAACAAAAATAGAACAAAAAATGAGTGTCTTCCCCAGGAAAAAGCTTAAACTTGTGAAATTCAGAAAGTAAATTTTTTACAGAGAAAATTCCTCTGAAGTTATAAAATACTCCAGTTACTTGAATGTGTGTGTGTTCCAATAAGCTGTATATATTTTTTATTCTAATTATGATAAAAAACATAAAAGTTATCCTCTTAACCATTTTTAAGTGTACACTTCAGTAGTGTTAACTGTGTTCACATTTGTTGTGTGACATATCCCTAGAACGTTTTTACCTTGCTAACTGAAACTCGAGACCCATCAAACACTTCCCCATTAACCCGTCCCCAGCCCTTGGCAAATACAGTTCTACTTTCTGCTTCCATGTTTCAGATATCTCATATAAGTGGAGGCTTACAGCATTTGTTCTTTTGTGACTGGCTCATTCCACTCAGTGTAATGTCCTCTGTGTTCATCGGTGTTATAGCATATGACAGGATTTCCTTTTTTTTAAAGATTTTATTTATTTGAGAGAGAGCACGAGTGAGGGGAGAGGAGCAGGGAGTCCGATGTGGGACTTGATCCCAGGACCCTGGGATCATGACCTGAGCTGCAGGCAGATGCTTAACCAACTGAGCCACCCAGAGTCCCCAGGATTTCTTTTTTTCTTTTTCTTTTTTTTTCTTTTTCTTTTTTTTTTTTTTAAGGCTGGATACTATTCTACTGTATGCATATACCACATTTTGTTTATCTATTCTTCTGTGGATGGACATTTGAGCTTTTTCACCTCTTGGCTATTGTGAATAATGTTGCAGTGTGCAAATATCTCTTCGGGACCCTGCTTTCAGTTCTTTTGGTTAGGGACCCAGAAGTGGGATTGATGGATCATGTGGTATTGCTATCTTTAGCCTTTCGAGGAACTTCGTGCTATCTTCCACAGCGGCTGCACCATTTTACATTCCCACCATCCGTGCATGAGGGCTCCACTTTCTCCACATCCTTGCCAGCACTTGTTATCTTCTGCTTTTTCAACAGTGACCATCCTTATGTGTGTGAGGTGATATCTCAGCATGGTTTTGATGTACATTCCTCTATTGATGAGAGATGTTGATTGATCTTTTCATACACTTGTTGCCTATTTGTAAATCTTCTTTGGAGAAATGTCTCTTCAGGTCCTTTTGCCCATTTTTATCCCCCTTAGATTTTCTGATCTTTTTTTTTTTTTTCAGCTTTATTCTGGTATAATCTATTTTTGGTGACAAATCATTTTTCTGTCAGGTTACTTATTTTTCTTTTATTGAGTTATAAGAGTTCTTTATATATTTTGGCTGTTAACCCCTTATTAAATATATGAGTTCCAATTATTTTCTCCCATTCCGTAGGTTCCTTTTTACTCTGTTGAATGTTTCCTTTGATATGCAGAAGTTTTAAAAAGTTTCATCTGTCTGTTTTTGCTTTTCTTGCCTGTGTTTTTTGGTGTCTTATCCAAAATCGTTGTCAAATCCAATATTTTAAAGCTTTTGTTTTGTTCTAGGAGTTCTGTAGTTTTAGGCCTTCAGTCCAGTTTTGAGTTGATTTTTGCATATGGCGTAAGGTGAGGGTCTAGCTTCATTCTTTCACATGTAGATACTCAGTTTTCCTAGCAGCATTTATTGAAGACACTGTCCTTTCTCTGCTACATACTTTTTGGCACCCTATTCAAATATCATTTCACCATATACGTGAGGGCTTATTTCTAGGCTGTCTGTTCTGTCCTGTTGTTCTATCCATCTGTCTGTATGCCAATATAACATTATTTTGATTACTGTAGTTTTGTAATATACTTTGAAATCAAAAAGTGTGATATTTCCAATTTTGATCTTCTTTTTCAAGATTGTTTTGGCATTTTGAGGTCCCTTGAGTATTACTTGAAACATATTATGTTTATTTATGTGTATTCTATATTCATTACTAGAAAATGGTAATTAGGTGGTGAGCATGTTGGGGATGGATAGTATTCAAGGGATTCTATTGCCAGTTCCCTCCTTCATGATAACCAGCCGCTCCTTTACTAAAATCAGGACCTTTTAAGAGAATCTCTGGCCATTTTATTCAATGGAGGTACTTTCTCTTCTTTCAGATCCCCACGAAGTTAAAAGAGGCATTGAGAATTGCCAAAGAATGTATAGAAAAAAGGCTAATTGAAGAACAGAAACAGGTAAAATTGTTAGTAGCTCCTTATTGCCTTTTGATCATCTAGCATTTGCATCCTTTGCTGTGGTATTCACAGTGACTTACTTTTGACTGGTTGTTCATTCCATAAACATTTCATGCATCATTGCTCTGAACTGGGCTCCATGGTCAATGCTGTGAGATAGCCGATTACTTCACAGTCCTGCCCTCAAGGGGCTCAGCCTGTGGGGGAAGCAAGCACATCCATAACATGTGGTCATCCTTTATGATTGGGGCAGGCGGGGTAGTGGTGGGGGGCACACGTGGTCCTTGCTCTGAAGGTTCTGGGAGCCACGCTTGTCTTCCATAGAAGAGAGAAGGGCGGGAAGGAACAGGGGGAAACGAGAAAGGTCTTCATCTTCTGGCAGACTCTTCTCCCAGACATCCAGACCCAAGCTTGGAGGTATACAGGCTGAGCAAGGACAGAATTTTCATCCAAAATAATTTGATTTGGCAAAACATATTAGAGATTTTCATTAATCTAAGATACACTTACGATTTGTGGTGAACTGTGGTCTCTTAAAGATTCACCAGCATCGAAGACTGACAAGAGCTCAGTCTCACCATGGATCTGAAGAAGAAAGGAAAAAGAGAAAGATTTTAGCTCGAAAGGTAAACCTGATGTCTCTGAATTCTCTGTGAATTTTTTTTTAAAGATTTTATTTATTTATGAGAGAGAGAGAGAAAGCATGAGCAGGAGGAGGGAGAAGGAGAAGCAGGCTTCCCACTGAGCAGGGAACAAGCCGCTAGGCTCCATCCAAGGACCCTGAGATCATGACCTAAGCGGAAAGCAGATGCTTACCCGACTGAGCCATCCAGGCGCCCCCCCTCTGTGAATTCTTGACTACATGTGAAGAAAGTTGTGGGTTAATAGTACACATTTAGTTAATGACAAGATTTTGTGCTGTATCTCCTTGAAAGCTAAAACTATTTCCAGATGACTGGTTTGCAGCTTCTAAAAAAGAGCCACATAATATCAGCAGAGAAATGGACCATATAGTTTCCTGGCTTGCTGGGATGATTACAGCCTAATGTAATTGGGGAGAATGACTGGCCTGAGATAGTAAACTCAGCATTTTTGGTTTTATTCCCCTTTTTGGTTGTGGTTTGTGGCTTCTTAACTGTATTAAGTTATGAGGCCAAATATGACCTTGTATGTCGCTAGTTTAACTGTGTGCCTGGAAAATACTTGTATTGTAACTCTCAGTTTCAGCGTATTTATCCTTTGCTGTTCCCCATCTCTCTTTTATTTTTAAAGAAGTCAAAACGATCTGCTGTTGAAAATAGTGAAGAGCATTCAGCAAAATACAGCAACTCCAATAATTCAGGTAACTGGTTATAGATTGCAGTGGGCCTCTGGACCCAAGAGTCAGGACTAGGAGTCAAGAGTTTCTGGCTTCTGGTAGCCCGACACTGGGCAGTGTAGGGAACAAAAGAACCCTGCCCCTAGTAAAGAATTGTGACAACATTCACGGGCTCACCGGACTCAAGTACTAGAAGAATCCTCAGAGGTTATGGGGTAACCCAGCCTCTGCACTGATGGCGAGACTTGATCAACCAAAGATGAGCATTAGGCATGGATGAAAAACCAACCCAACTTACAACACGAAGCCTCCTGTTTGTTAGTAGAACCTCCTTGAACAGAAATGACCCTGAATCCTGCCCTCTGCCCTGGTCCCCACATGGTGGGAGGAAGTGTCCTCATACGTGGGTTAAGGAAAGCACCCAGCGGTGGGGGGTGGTGGTGGTGTGTGTGTGGGAGAGCATCTTTCCAGAAGGGCCGGGATAGCACAGAGCACCGTCCTGAGTTGGCAGTCCTCGCTGCCACTGCTGGCTGCCCCTTGCCCAGCCCTGCTGGCTTTGGGCCTTAATGTCTCCATCTTTGGAAATCAGGGCCAGATTGAGTGATCCTTTGGGGACTTGCAGCTCTTCCACCTTATGCACCTTATGAATCTTTTTTTCCCCCACCTTATGAATCTGTGAGGTGGAGTTCCACAGAGAGAAGGGGAGGCTTCATCCTACCCCGGGCAGCTTCGGCTTAGCCTGGAGGGCCACGGCAAGGGGAGGTTTTGTTAGGTTGAGGGATAGCTGCATATACTTTCAGGCAGGAAGGGCTGAGCAGAGAGGAGAAGCTGAAGATGTACGAAAGACTGACTGGGAAGCCAGAAGGCCAAGAGGTTAGCCTCAGGAGCCAGATGTCAGTCTCCCTGTGGAGGAACCCCAGCCAGCTTTTCCTGGAGGCAGGAGCCAGGAGGGCTGGGTGAGGAGGCAGAGGCGTTTCGAAGTGGAAGGAAGGGAGGACGTGGGGGGTGTCCACAGCTCGTGTCTTCTCATGTCTTCTCCGCACAGTCAGTGAGGAGATGCCTGCCAGGGCGCACAGGACGTGAGGCCTGGACCAGCTGCAGCCAGAGACTGCAGGTGGTGCGGGTGGGGCCGGAAGTTGGAAGAAGGGCTGTGGGGAAAGGCCGTGGACTCCGGGAAGAGGGGGGAGTGTGCTGACACAACTGACTTCAGACTTCAGCCGCAGGAGGGAAGAGAGGCAGGGAGGCCCCAGTGAAGACCAGGGCTGGCTCCTCAGGGATAGTGGCTGCTGTGGCCAGCGGGTAATTCCAGGGTTAGAGGTCTTTTTTCCCCACGGTTGATGCAGTGAACATGGGCCAGTCATCGTCATCATTGGGCTGAGACTCATGTCTCCAACCAGCATGTCTCACGGATACTCTGTCTAGCGGCTAATTCTTTATAGAGCAGAGAAAGCCTGGCTCAGTGTTCTCCACCTTCCCGAGGCCCTGCCTACCTGCAAGGCTCTGGGCCCCAAGCAGCCAGATGAGAGTCCATGGACTCCTGAGATCCTGCCACACCCTCAAGAAGTTCAGGAGAGCCAAGTAGCCGTTGGTGGAAATGGACAGATCATCTCCAGACCCCACTGGAATCACAAACGCAATCTTCTCCCCCTTAAAAATCTACTTTAGCATTGCAAAGCAGTGGGAAGACAGGATGCTTTGGGTTTTACCTCCTTTTTCAGTAAAATGCCTCTCCTATTTTATTGGGAGGTGAGAGAATATTGCAGATGGTGAAAAGCTACTCCACTTGAGGGAGATGTGGTTAAATTTGGGTGTTTCTCCTCATGCCCAATGTCCATGCTGTGCCCAACCTGTCCTGTGGGTGATTGGAGGCCTCTCAGGGGCATGATCGCAGCCCTCCCTGGAGCTTCCGTCACCCCCTCCATAGGACCTCTGTGGTGGGGAGGGGGCTTCCTGTTGCCACAGGAGGGCTTACGTAGGAACCTCCATCTGTTCTTTGGGCCGATTTCATGTCAGGCCGGGAGGATACTCTCTGGGGACTCCTGAGCAATAGGGAGATGCTGAGAATATAAGGATATGCACCTTGTTTTAAAGGAAATAAAGGTGCTCACTGGATTTCATCTGAGAAGAGGCCTGGGAGATCCACAAACCAAACAGACCCTATCTAATGGAATGTAGCTGCTGATAATATGGAATTTCTGCATAGAGCATTGCTATGTGGACGCTGTGGGGAACTCTCGCTTCCCTTGGAGAGGCCTCCACTGGACGGTTCTGTCCCTTGAACTGCTTATGGCCACTGTCACTTGTCATTCATTATGCAGGGACAGAGGCTGGGTCAGGAAGAAATACCATAGCCACCTGCACAAGCTGTTGACAGCTCAGAGCTGGTTTCAAACCAGGCAGGGCGTGGGGAGCGGTGGGTGGCAGAGGGCCCTTAGTGGCCTGGGGACGAAGCGTACCCTGCACTGCAGTGGAAGTCTGTGGTCACGGGGCCCAGCCTCTGAATTCTCTGTCCCTCCTCACCTTTTACCGGAAGGCCCACCCACTCAGCCAAGTGCGGAGTCTCAGCCAATGGTGAGTCCCCCGCTCAGGCCAGATTCCAAATGTCCATCTTTGGTTCCCAGGAGGGTTTCTCTGTGTTTTCTCTTAGCAGGATCTGGGGCCAGCTCACCTCTCACGTCCCCATCGTCACCGACTCCACCCTCTACAGCAGGTGAGTGACAGAGGTGGAGTCCCCTGCCACCCTCCTCTCGCCCAACAGGAGGAGGAGTGGGGCCCTTTGCCTTCCTGCCCAGGCCCAAGCATTGCAGGGCTTAGGCAGGACCAGCCTTCTCCAGGGAAACCAGTGGGGAGTGCACACTGGGTGAGCTGAGGGTCTAGATGTCCAAAGTCAGACTTCCCGGGGAGTGGAATAGTGGCTTCAGAGGCAGCGGCCACCCTCTACCTCCAGCCTGCGCTCTTGCTGAAAAGCCTCACGCAGGGCTTCTCAGATCAGATCTTGCCTTGGTACATGCTGAGCGGAACAAAACAGTTGCTCTGTGGTTCAGGCGCCTTCTTCTGCTAGAGCTGTCTCCTCGGGGAGCCCAGCCACAATGTCTGTGTTGTCACCGAGCAGCACTGGTGAAATGCCCAGGTGTAGGAGTGACATAACCACCAAGTTTCTGATTTCCTGATAAATGTTCGTGCTCTGTCCTGCTCTCTAATGCATTTACTCATCTGAATAGTTTTCTGTGGCTAGCCTTTGTTCTGCCTTTGTGAATTAAATCAGATTACTATGAGTTTTGTTTGAAAAAAATGTAGAAAGAATTTGTCTTGGGGAATATTTATAAGAATAATCTCTAATTCTGTGGGATAGCCTCATAATGTTCTTTCCCTCCTTCCTTTTTGAACTAGTGTCTTTTTTCTGACCATTTTGCAAGCCTCATAAAAACACATTGGGGGACCAGTATTTCGTTTCACTTCTTAAGGGAACCAGCGGTTCTAGACGTCAGAGGAGCTGGTTCTGCCATTCAGAGCTTGTCAGCTGTGCTTGGAAGAGTTGCTGCAGCTGTTTGAGGGAGGGTCATTGCCTCGGGTTAGTTTATGCATTGACAATTCCATATAAATTAAGGCCTAAGGCAGCACCCTGGAGCTATCAAGAGCATTACCCATCTGCTCTCAAATCTTCTAACTGACCTTCCTGAGAAAATGAGAAGCAAGTGTAGAGGGAATGGTTTGCACAGCTTACTTCTGGCTGGTGGTGTCTCTTGGTGACTGGGGATGGTTACTGGTGGCTTGCTGCTGAGTATTCCGGGCCAGGACCCGTTTTGAGGAACAAAGCACCTGGTTCATAGGAATGATATTCTTTTTCCTGGCTGACTTTGTGAGCAGTTTTTACAAGAAAGCCCCCAAATGTTGTTCAAGAGAGAATATAGTCTCCTCTGTCTTGTATAGGCTTGTCAGAAGGACTTGTATAGGCTGGTCAGAAATTTCTGGAACTCCACTGCCCAGATCATGTTCAGCCATTTTCTGGAAGAAAGGGTATTAATTTCACACCACTTAGACATTTGAAGGAAATTGAGAGAATGGTGAGAATCCATAAACCCTTCTTTTAATACACGAGGTGTCTCTTTAGTCATAGAGAGTACCTACTGTGTGTGCATTAGATGTGGTCGTGGGAAGTTAACTGCCAGTTCTCATTTTTAAATACCTTGGGGAATTCTCAATCTATTTGGATTTTTTTTGTGACTCCTCTGATTTACCTGTGTTTTGAATGGGAGCTATCTTATACTGTAGCAGATTTGCAGGAGATGAGGAAATTTTTAGAATGAGAGAAGAAAAAGGGGAATCTTTTGGAATTAGAGGCAGTGTTGGAAAAAACGTTGAGGTGAGTGGGAGCGGTAGGGGGCATTACTTTGAATTTGATCGTACTTATTCTGGAAGGGAGTTGAGAGGGAAAACATATGTGAAGCCCCAAGCACAAAGCCTGGCAGAGGTAGGTTCCCAGCAAATATTGGCTCCTTCTGTCCTTTATCTCCTCTAACGATTTGTTGATGAAATTAGTGTCTCAGCCCTGAAGACTCTACTCTGACCTCTGCTGGGCACTTACCGTAATGCATCTACTAAAAATGATAACTACTGTTTGCCTGTCGACCCAGCATTTCAGGCCCTTAACAGTGAGTTTATTCATTCAGTTACTCAGGATGCATTTAGTGAGAGCCTGCAATGTGCTGGGCACTGTGGTTGGTGCTGGGTTACAGGGATGAATAGACAGACAGGGCCCTAGCTCGTGTGGAGTCCCATTTCCAGCACCTCTCATGAGCTCCAAAATGGTAGGCATAATTAAGCAAATGCTTTCCTTGGGGTCCAACCATGGTAATTTTTTTTCTCCCAATATTTCCCCTCTTTCAGTAGAGAATCTCCACCTGGAAAACTACTCCACCAGCTTCTGTTCTGTGTAAGGCACAAGGGAGCCACAAACAAGTAGTAGCTTCATGCTACTATGCCCATGGCTGCTGCTCAGTAAATCCTTGCTGCTGGTTTGCTTGGGCCTGCTCTGCCTTCAAGGCCTCTGCTGGGCGAGAGCAGACTCTGGTTGGTCAGCCCCTGCTTAGACTGGTCCCTCCTTCTAGAACAGGAGGCCAGGCTTCTCAGTGGGCTCATCTTTCCCGCTGCTTCTCTGCATGCTGCCCATCTTGTTGGTGGAATCACATTTACTCCAATTTATGTCTTTATTTCTAGGCCAACTTTATAATAAAAAAAAAAAAGATGTGCTTATCTGGGAATCAAGGCAAGAGTAGTATCTTATAGCTTCATGGTGAAAGGCAGTTTTCTCAAAAAAGGAAGGAAAAATCTTCACTCTCAAGGACTAGTATTCAAAAAACAATTCCTGCTCAAGGTAGCGTCTCAAACACAACTGAATCTGGGAGCCCTTGGGAACTCTAGCTTGGACCGGGGAACCTAAACTTGAGGGCAAACACTTGCTAGTTCTGGGACCTTGGACAAGACTGTTGGCCTCCCTGTTGCTTCTGGTTTCCCGTTTGTCAGTGAGGATAATAATAGCGCCTGCCTACGGGCATTATTATGAGGCTCCAGCACATTCCATATGTGTGGGGTTAGAACAGCACCAGGTGTACAGTAAGCCCTTGCTACACTGTTCCTTATTGGGACATCTTGGATGAGTCAACTTTATGTGTCCAGGTGTTGGCTACCTCCTCTGTCAAAGGCAAAAAGGTCAGAATTAAGGGGAAACCATCTCACAGTCCCTTCTAATCAAGCATACAGCAAATCCACTGGAGACCCTGTTTGCTCAGCAACAGATCAACTTAGGCAAGTTCACTTGGACCGCGTTGTCTTCTTCCTGAAAGCGTCAGCTTTAAGCACGTTTGTGATAACTGACGGTGGTCGTAGGCTCTGTGACTTTTAGTATGGGGCAGAAGTGACAGATGTTTCTAAGTGAAGGTATCTCACTCTCATGAGCTCTTTCCAGCAATCAGGTAAGTGCTGGGGCCTCCCCCATTCCTTCCTGCACCTCCTGCCATGGCGCCTCTTCTTGAGGTCCTTACCAGATTGATAAGAGAAATATTTTCCTTAGTCTGCTGGTGATTCCTTTTGGAGGGGTGGGATTCTCTAAAACTCTTGCTGCAGTCCTTATATTTTCAGTGAGAACATTCATTTCTTTTCTGCTAAAGGTTACGCTTCCTACCTCTGGAAAATCACTCTTTCAAGAGCTTTAAAATTCTTTATCCTGACTTATTTCATGGTAAATATCACCAACTCGTGTTTACACTTTGTATTCCTAGAACCGATGGTTTAAAAGGTCCCAATTTACACACACACACACACACAAATACGCCCTTGCACTCTCTCTTTGGGAGCAGACAGGCCTATTGTCTTGCTGTTGTGTGTGTGTGTGGCTTCTTTTTAAAACAGGTTTGCAAAAGAGTGTCTTGGGAAAGCTAAGTAAGAGGAGACCCTAAATTACTGTTGTTCTTAATAATCCTATCTAACATATTTTAGGTGCTTATTTTGTGCGAGGCGCTGTTCTATGTGATTTATAGTCAGTTTGATTTAATCCTCACGAATACCTTCCTACCAATGAGAGTAATTTCTACTATAGCTCCATTTTAAAGTCAGAGAAACAGAGGCTCTAGTGAGGTTAAAGGACTTTGACCAAAGTCACACAAGTGGGGGACGCTAGAGCTGGGATCCGAACTTGGTTCTGACCTTGCCTGTTTACCCCGCCAGTTTTGATCGAGTGCCTGTTTTCTCGGGTGCACTGCAGGGTTGTATGCTGTTAAATATTGCTCAGTGGCCTGAAAAGAACCCTGAAAGTAGAGTTGGAACACCCTGGGTGTGGTCCTAGCCCTGCCACTTTGCAGCTAAGACTTTGGACAAGTAATTTCCATTCTTTGAAGCTGTCTTCTAAAAGAATTCCTGGTCTTTGTTGGTAATGTACACCACAAAGCTTTATAAGCAGTAACGTGCTATCAAGTATAAGCTATGAATGTCCTGCCAGAGAATTCTAGCCCTTTTGCTTGCAGCTTATAATTTAAAGCAGTCATTTTGGAGAGAGATCTGGCAATTTATAGAAAACTCAGTGTGTAAGAATAAGTGGTGAGAGAGGGAAGTTTCAGATCTGGAGAGCTGGAGGAGGGAAAACAGAGCCTTATGGGCACAGAGTGACGGAAAGCTTAAATAATAGGAAAGATGGTTAAGAATAAAGCACAAAAAAAGAAGTATTTATTTAGAATGTTGGGAGTTTTCAGAATCTGTCTAGCCAGGTCAAAGTCTGAAACCCATTCTAGGCTCAAAATCCATGTCTCTGGCCGTAAGAATTGCCTTTTTCTCGAAACCTACACACACACAAAGCAGTTGCCATGTTTGGGACGAACGGGACTGCCTTCAGTGCTTCTCTGAAAAGTGTGCTGACTCTGCTCTCCTGCCTGCCCTCTTTGAGCCCTCCTTCCTCACCTCCAAGCCCAAGGGGGTAAGGCTGGTATGGGTGGTAGTGGCACAGGGCAATGTCCCCGGGATCCTCCTAGATCTGTCCCTTGTGAGTGGTCAGTCTGCCCAGCACCTTGTGGGCCTCATTTCTCAGCCCTTCCCCAGACGAAGTGATTCTCCTTGTTTATCGGGAACTCTGGGATTCACTGTCAGGGAAAGCATTATCCTTCATTCACATTTAACCTGGAATCTAGTCGGTGAAAAGGAACACAAGAAAAAATGTTTGCCTTGCTTGTTTTCTTTTTAACGGTTTTGTAGTCACAAGTAAGCAAATGTCACTCCCTGCCCAAATCTAGCCTGTAGACCCCAGTGGCCTTCAGGGAGGGAGCACTTGCCCCTGCCCAGGAGCTCCACCTTAGCCCTACCCTGTGCTCTTGCTCTTCCCGGCTGTAAAAATGCCCGTCTCCATTTTAGATTATAGAAGACTCGACTGGGGAAAAGTGAAGAGTTCTAATTTTTCTCCCTTCTTGATAAATTGTCCTTATTTAGCAATAGAACTAATGACACTTCCTGTACCCTTTCCACTTTTGGGGGGGGGGGGACTAAAGCCTTCACTGGTCTTCCGAAGTGAGTGTTGTGCTTGTAAACAAGTAAAAATCCCACCCAAATGGCTCTGGGGGAAAAAACAGAAGAAAAAAGTATGAAGAGGAAAGCGACTCTCTGGCAACTCTAGTAGCATATTGACTCCCTGGTCACTGTATTAGCATATTTGCCGTCTTCTAAAAGGGTCACAGTCGTTTTTTATAAACCGGTGCATTTTGCAACTGGTGCATTTGCGGTGAAGTAGGTCCTAGTTTGGCAGTGAGAATAATCAGCATGTGATGTATTCTAATATTTTGCTGTCTCTTACTATTTGATTAAATGACACTAAAATCTGAATAATGACTTGTGTCCCCTCTCTTTCTCTTTCTCTCTCTTTGCTGTTTTCAGTAGAGCATGCACCATTTTGAACGTGAATTTTCGGTAAAGTAAGCTATACTGATTTCTCTAACTTTAAAGATGCTCTGTTTCTGGATATGAAATGGGCCCCAGTGCATCTAGACCACTGAAGTGATGAACAAATGGGAAAGCAGATTTGGGATGATTTCCTTATCTGAACATTTAAGTGAAATACAGCATCTTTAAAAAGCACCCAAGTGACTTCATTTACATTCATTTCATTTTCACCGTGACCTTCAAAATCTTCATTTCCACTCTGTTTGTAGTTTTAAAATACAGATCTGAAACCTGTAAATCAATCGCATGGTATTTTGGTATATTTTAATTTTGGAAAGCAGGATCTCAGAGTCTTGGTGCAGCAAACATACTGGTTCCCTACTGAGTTCTTGGTTACAGGAAGACAACTCACTGGCTTTTGTAACTGAGTAGGGAAAAACAGTTCTCTCTAAAGCATCCCTAATAATTCTTGAGTTGGGACATGAGTGCAGCCTCCTCATCTATCTGAGGCAAAATACAAAGTCCGTGGCCAAGAGCTGGGGGCGCTGCCTGCTTCCAGGGGTCACTGCTGTCTGTTCCCTCTCGAGGGTGGCTAGCAGGTCTGGTGTTGGTCTGGTGGCCATGTGGTCTCCCCACTTCTATTCACGGACCACAGATGAACTCAGACCAGACACTTGTAGATTGCCCACTGCTAAAACTGGCCCCAAAGAAAGGGCACCCCCAGACGTCCTTTCCCTGAGGCTGGCGAGGATGTTACGGCAAGGCATTCTACCTGACATCTAACCTATGCTCTTCCTGTGATGGTCTATGGTCTGTTCCAGGGCCTCTGCTGGATTGCCAGGTTCTCATTAGTTTGGTGAATGGGACTCCGGGGAGGTTAGAGTAGTTGGCTTTGGGGACTTTGTCTCAGAGTAGGTAGGATGGGCCAGAACTGTTTCAGAGCAACCCTCATCCGGGGTTTGCAGGCCAGTATTTTTAAAGCTGGGTGAATTCAGTTAGCAACCAACCTTTTTTTCTTTTTCCTTCAAATTTTTATTTAAATTCTAGTTAGTTAGCAACCCATGTAACATGGAATCTGTCTGGTCTGGTCTGTGGCCCGGGGATAAGGGCTTTTGGGTACCTGTTGGCAGGGAGGAGTCAGTGGCACTCAGGTCTGCGTCAGGCTGACTAGCCAGCTCTGAATTTGGCCCCATCAGTATTGCCAACTGTTAGAACGTGTTGTAGCTTAAGCCCCAACAAACTGTAAAGGAAGCTTGTGGACTCTGGAGAAGGTGAAAAGAAAAGGCCATAAAACCCTGGGAGGGGGGGGCCTGTAGTCAGAGGCTGAGTCCCTGGGTCTTTGTTCTTGCTTCCTCTACTCCTGACCTTTTGACTGTGGGACTTCCTCCCCACTTCAGAGTGTTGTGAGCTGGCAAGATGATGCCTGGCCTTGCCCTGGTTGTACACATGAAGATCTGCCCTCGTTGTCGCAGGCCCAGTGAGGAAAGTGGGCCTTGTGGGACAGTTAGGCCCTTTCGGTCCGGTCCGGCCCTCTGGGAGCAGACGTCAGGGTGACCTTGCTCCTTACCCTTGGACGAGCAGCCCCTCCTTCTGCACAGACCTCCATATCTCATCTGCTTTATAAGCACAGGTTACTGTATGGCACTGGGGACCGTATATTTATTTATGCTACCTGCATATTCAAGGAGATTCATTTGAAGCCGTAACAATCTCAATCTTTACCCAAAAATAAAGAATCTGTGTACTGAACACCACCCCCAACTCCCAATTTGCACTCTTAATTTTTGAGCGGCTGGTAATGCAGCCAGAGTCGAGAGTCGGCTCCTCATGAGGGCCCAGCAGGTTGGTTCTGTGCCAAGAGGCCACCCATATCCAGGTCCAGCTGCTGAGACCCACCGCTCCCCTCCCAGAGTCCCAGGCTGGAGGGGCAGCGGGTCTCTGGATGGCTCGCTCTGTGCCTGTAGCACAATACAGTGTTGTTGCAGCCCAGAGCCTGTCTTCTTCCTTGTAACCTGCAGTGACTTTTCTCAGGGTCAAAGCACAAAGCTGGCAGGCAGGAACTCTGGAGCCCCTTCTGGTACAGCAGGCCCTGAATGTCGAGCTCAGACGCAGCCGCCCTTTGCTGGCCGTTGGCTGGTGCTGCGGGCTCGTCGGGGATCTCTTGGTGCTGCTCTTGAGTCCCAGGAACCTTCAGAGACACCCTCCTCTTCTTGGAATTTCACTGGCCACTCTCCAAAACGCCCTTCTGGCACGCTTGTTCTCCCTGTTCTTCTCACCTCTGCAGTCATTGTGGGTTTAAAGTCCTCTTTATCTTGGTAATCCTTGTAACATAAAGCTGGGAACATTTTTCCCCAAGCCACCCTGGCAGAGAACATGATAGAACTTCCTTAGTTATTTCTGTATATATCGAACCAGTGAGAATCACATTTTGTTCATTTGTCTGTATTTAATGTTTATTCATATTGCTGTATTTTCATCATTTGAGAATTTGAGATTGCAGAGCATGAATGTGTGTATCTGTGTGATTCTTCGATTTCAGCTGCCTTAGGTTTGAGTAAAAGATGTAAGGAAGGTAAGTGGTTTTCTATGCAATATAAGACTTTGAACTGTTGTGTGTCACACTCGGTAAAAAGAATGCTTTTACCTAGGTATTTTATTGGTGATCCTGAACCACTCATCCGTAGAAACTCAAGTGGTGATGGGTATGTTTACTTGTTACCACCGCAGCTCAGTAGCAGGTTAGAGGGGAAGAACACCTAACAGAATGTTTCGCTACGTAACCCTAGGAGGGGCCGAGGCGAAGGCTAGAAACAAGACAGGGGAGTCACCGAGAGCTGCAAGGTTCACGGGTAATGAGACAACTAACTCTGTGGCACTTGCAAGTTCTTTAAAGCAGGTCTTTGGCTGTACTCAGTTTTTATTTTGTCTTAGGAGAGCCATTCATTGATCGATTCAAAACTATAACATTCAACCGCCACATGTTCATGTGCCTGGAAGCTAAGGGAAGTTTTAGATACGTGTCCAGTTTCCTTCTCCTTGCCCACCAGGCTAGAGGCTCTCCTGATGCTTCAGCAAAGATGTAGGGTCATTGCAGCTCCATTCTGTTCTTGGGTTAGGCCCCAGTGGCAGGAAGGTGCTGAGGAAGACTCCTTCCTGAAAATACCATTGCCAGGGAGAGAGCCCTCTGCCCCCTGCTTTGCACTGTTAACAGTTATTAGCATTTTATATTTCTTTAATGCAGCCTCATAGAAAATGATTATTCGAGACGTACACCCCTGGGGAACCCTTAACCCAGCAGACACTGGTTCTTTGCCTAGAATCGAGTGGTTTGTCATTTTCTGTTAAATGACATCCTTCAAATATTGTATGTGTTGGAGCAGCTAAAGAAATGCTCATCCTTCATCAGTAATTGATATTCAGGCAGCCCAACTCTGTGCATACAAATGTCTGTCTTTACTTGCTAGCTCAGTGGGTGCCCTGGACCAGCCTAAAGTAGCTGATGCAACTTTTCTTCTGGGACCATTGCTAAAATTTGGAAGTGGAGTTAGAGCCTCATCTACGCAGGGAGAATGTCACTGTGTAGTGTTTCATGTAATCCGTGATATTCAGTCTTAAATGACAATTACCTGGGGAAAGTGGCAATCCTTAATTAATTCCCCTTTGATGCTTCTAGCTTTCTTGCTCAGCATTTTAAAAAACCACACAGTACTGGGTACCTTGGTCCCTCTGAGGGAGAACATTTGCAGTCTCATCCAAGTCCCTTCTGCCCAGGACTGAGCTGTAGCGTGTGTGCAGGGTGTTTGGAGAGATGACACTGACTGTCCCCTTTCCCCCGCCCCCCAGGGACGTCTGCATTACCTCCACCTCCTCCGCCTCCGCCTCCACCACCAGCAGCTCCCTCGCTTCCTGCGAGCACAGAGGCGCCTGCACAGCTCACGCCCCAGGCTGTGAATGGTGTGAGCCGCGGGGCCTTACTCAGCTCCATCCAGAATTTCCAGAAGGGAACTTTGAGGAAAGCCGAGACCTGGGATCATAGTGCTCCTAGGATCGGCTGAAACTCTGTGTCTACATTCGGAGGGGAAGTTCTTCGTTTTTTCCTCCCACCTCCAACCCCTGAAGTACTGTTTTTCCGGATGAATGATCGCTGAGCCAGGACAGCCACACACGACTTTGCAGATGCTCACACAAGAGGCTTCTCAAGAGGGGAATAGTCAAGGAGAATAAATTCAGGCTGGTTCTGCCTTAAGAAATATTTATTTTGCTCCTTTATTACCATTTTAAAGGAGTCTTGTTCATCCTCTAATGGGCATCTTTTGGGGGCAGCAGCATATTGGAGTCAACCTTTTCACCAACTGAAGGAAACGGACAGAAAAATGACAATGTTCAGTCACAGCAATGAGTGAACTTTGTGTTGCAATCCCTCCTATCCCGTCAGACAGCTCCCAGAAATGTTCCTCTCATTTCTCTTTAAACCATTTTCTGGTTATTTCTTAGATTAACTCCCATTTTTGCTACCTTATTTCGTCTTAGACATTATTAACACTGTAGTCCAAAGCATAGTTATGTCCTGGAGTGAACGAAGTAACTGAGTTCTTCCTTTTCCATTCAGATAGACAGGGGCAAGTCAAGTCTGGAACCTTCTCTAGGTTCTAACGGGAATACCATTGTGGTTATAGAACTCAGGGCTGTGAAAGCAACCACTCTAGACTCGTAGTTCCTTTTAGTTAGAGTGTATTGGACAGACAGAAAATGTTAACATCAGGAAAAGCTCTTGCCGATTAGAGGATCTCCTTAATCCTCAGCAATAAAGTCAAGTTTGTGGTTTGTGAGGGGTTATTATTACAACACAAGTAAATTTGGCATCCATAGGAATCAATTCTAATTTTTGAAAGATTTATCCAAATGTATCATCTTTTTAATATTACTCATTTATTAGATCCTTTATCCTATGATTTGCTTAAACCCTTAAATAAATTGCACTTTAAAGGATTATCAGTAATCCATTTAAAAATTCAAGTACACACATCAGTGTTGGTTACTATGCAGAGAATGTCATTGTGTATAGTTTCATTTAATCTGTGATAAATGTTCAGCTGTATTTTTTATTAAAATAAACCATGTCAAGAAAATGTGTTGTCTATAGCTTGGCTAGGCATTTTAAGTGGGAATTTTTTGTGGGAACTTTTATAAAGAACAGATCCATACAGTATTTCTGGTTTCCTTCCCACCTACCCTATGTCTATTTTTTTTGTGTGTCATATTTTCCTTCTTAATTACTAAAAGCTAACAATCCTGTCTTGCTATTTAAATTAGGCACCCCTTGTATGCTTCTATACCTAATTTAAACCTATCTTTTCTGTCTCAACTTTCTAAAGGACAGCATGTGGCAGAATGTCTGTTTTTTGGCAATGGGAAAAACACCTAACATGAATTTTGGTTTAATTTGGAAGGGAACCCTATTACAATTAGGCATTTGAAGAGTCTTTGGACAAGTTCCTGTTACAAGTGTGCTGACAGTTTAGGTGATTTAGTGTCGCTAATTTCTTAACAAATTCTTAGCAGAATTTTAAGACCTCTACCCACCCCACACGTATTACTTCAAGAATATAAAAATACAATTAAAAATACAATTAGTCATAGTTAGGAATTCCTTTATTATCAAAACAAACAGCGAATGTAGATAATAGCTTTTATCTTTACATACAAGTTGTTATTTCTGGATACATCTTTCTGCAGAATTCTGCCACGTTCATACCCTGTCCTTGTGAGAGGATAAAATTTTACATTAGCCTTATTCAAAGAACATGGTAATTGTAACAGACCAAAAAAAAAAACCCCAAACCCATGGAGTCGAGGGAGGAGAAGAGAGTTTTTCCACATATAAGCACATTTAAACTTCTTCCAAGTACAAAAACATTTGTATTGTCGCTTTAGAGATAACTTTATGAATCATAAGGTCTTACAGTACAATCCAGGTGAAGTGACAGCAAGTATTTTAAGTAAATCCCAATGACTTCAAAATCAAGTCCAAACTAAATATTTAATGTTTTCTTTATTGCAAATATGATGTCTTTAACCTGAGGTATAGAGTTGTCTTCTAGGATCTTTGCATAAGGCATAGGGACGTCAGCCCCAGTGACACGAACTGCAGGAGCATCCAGGAAATTGAATGCTGGGCCTAGGACAGAAGGAGGTTCAAGTGAGAGAGGCAAGAAAAGCCACTGAACACCACCACCTTCCCACAGGAGGTATGGCTCTCCAGAGGAGAGAAAATCTAAAGGAATACTAATTACTGGGACTGTTTCTGGCTCTTTTAAAACATTTACCCAAAGGAAAAATGCCCAGGCGACAAGTTGAAAGTTAAGACTGTTGGCCACCCCTAGCTGTTGATCTTTACCCAGTATCCAGGTACACACTGTTTATTACAACTTGAGTATTCTAGAACCAGTTTCTCTGAAATACCTTCCATGATCCTGGCACAAACTTCAGCTCCTACGCCAAACTGTGGCCAGCCTCCTTCCACAGTTATGAGATGATTGGTCTTCATGACACTGGCTTCTATTGTTTCAATGTCCATTGGTCTGATGGTTCGCATATTTATCACCTAAACAGACAACATAGACACGCTTTTTAGAGCCACTGCACCACAAATATAGTCTCATCCCCATAATACCCTTCCCTCTCTTGTTTCCTGTCAATCTCTGGGTCTAGGAGAATCGAATCTGCCTATTTAAGAACAAAATGTAAAATGGGAAATTCTGATTAAAACAAAAATCTCTACCACAAGTGGTTCTTTTAAGAATTCACTTATCCTCCTGGGCTTTAACTTCTCATCAAAACAACTAATAACTACCAACTGACTGCTCACTGTGTACCAGGTGCACAGTAATTCCCACAGCCACCCTGACAGGACAGTAAATGTATTCTCAGTCTGCAGCTGGTGCGGCAGAGATCAGAGGACGCATCTTGCCCAAGTGTAACCAGCAAGTGGTAGGTCCTGGATGTGAGAAAGCTGGATGCTGATTTCTAAGTCTGCCCCTCTCCCAACCTCCAGCTCCAAGGCTGGATCCCAACTTGAGCAAGCAGGTACTATCCTAGATCTAGAACCTACATGGTAAAAAGTTAGGTATTTGAAAAGCAAGAAGGTTCCTAGCTTCAAGCAGAGGCAGAACTGAGCGACAAAGCAAGATGTTACACTTAGTTAACCTGTTACGGAATTCAAACTCCTATTTCTGGGTCTTAAATTTAAAAGGAAACTTTCTGATTCTTTAAAAGTGAATGTCCGCATACCTCACATTCAATTCCCTCTTTGGATAGCACTGTTGCAGCTTCTAAGCAGTGGCCCACGGGTCTTGAATGCGCAACTACGGTGATGTGTGTCCCTGAAACAAAGTGGGCACAGGTCAGAGGCCAGATTGACATTAAAGATGCTGCACTGCTCTGCAGCCACCATGGCTCCTGTTCATTTGTAAACTCTTCACCTCAACTGTTCCAGGGAGGTGAGGAATGTGGCGGCCTTCCTAGAGATGATATACAAGTCTACTGGACTGGGAATTAGGAAAGCACAAGTGTAGGAGCAAAGCACGACACATTTCTTAACCTGAACTCATCCTATAACTTCCTAATCCAAGGGCAGTAACTTCAAGAATGAATCTGACCAGGGGCGCCTGGGTGGCTCAGTCGATTAAGTGTATGACTCTTGATTTCAGCTCAAGTCGTATCGCAGGGTTGTGAGATCGAGCCCCACTCGGGCTCCATGCTGGGCGTAGAGCCTGCGTAAGATTCTCTCTCTCCCTCTCCCTCTGACCCTCCCCTACCTCTAAAAAAAAAAAAAACAAAAAAAAACACGAATGAATTTTGACCAACATAAATACAGGAGCTAGATTACAAATAATATTTAACATGTACTAAGTGCTCTTACCTTGCCTTTCTATTTTGGCTTTTCCAATGGGAATCAGAAAATCTTTTGACTGAGCTTCTGAAGGAAATTCAAAAGGAACCCCATACATCAGTTCATTCTCTAGCACCACCACTGCAAAATACAAATATTTAACAGAAATAATTACATGACCAAATGTATATACAATACTATCATTCATTTTATGAAAAGTTTCATTGTGCTGATTGGAAGCCTCACATCTCTTGTGTCCAGCAGCCTTGAGAGGATGGTTTAGGTACTGGCATTTATAATCTGCTCAATCCTAATTTTTCTATTGTAGCTAAATCAGCATTGTAGGTACTTAACAGCCCCCTTTATAGTCAGAAAAGCAAAAACACAAAGACCTTTTTTAAAACTGTCTTTACTATATCTGTAAATCACTAACATTTTATATGATGTGTCTAAGCCTAACTAGAGGCCTGTAACGGCTTCCTTCCAGGCAAAGAATTCAACTTAGTTCTTTAATGTTCAAAAGAGACGTTAAGGGTCACTCTACTGACCTGGATTATTATCCCGAATGGCTGATTTAATAAGTCCTTTTGCATCCTCTGAATTCCAGGGGCTGACCACCTTTAAGCCCGGGCAGTGCCCATACCAGGCAGCGAAGCACTGTGAGTGCTGGGCAGCTACACCTGCTGAGGCGCCATTGGGCCCCCTGAAGACTATGGGCACAGGCTGAAGGCCCCCCGACATGTAGTAGGTCTTGGCAGCTGAGTTTATAACCTGGTCAATGGCTTGCATAGAGAAATTGAAGGTCATAAATTCACAAATGGGCCTCAACCCAGCCTGTCAAATCAAAAACAAAGATCTTAAAAAAACAAAAAGCAATAAAAAGTGGCAACCATTCCAAAATTCAAACAATGTTTTTAAAAGGTCACGTTAAAAGAAACCTCTTTGGATGAGATTCATGAAGGGGATTACATACCATAGCTGCACCCACGGCAATTCCAGCAAAGCCCATCTATAAGTAGAACATAAACACAAGTGAAAATCAATAAAAATCACAACAGTGTACACTTTAACATGCCCCTGAGCGGTCTGCTTCCTGACGGAAGGCTTACCTCAGATATGGGAGTGTCTATGATCCTCTTATCTCCATATTTCTTCCACAGGCCTCGACTGACCTAAAATTACACAATGATCTGATTACTTTTAAGTGTATAAAGGGGCCAACAGCCACCTCAATTTATATCAATTTCACGTATCTTGGGTTACCTTATATGCCCCATCATACTGGGCAACTTCTTCCCCAAGCAGAAATACCTTCTCATCTCTTTCCAGCTCCTCATCCATACCTTGGTTTATAGCCTCACGAACTGTCACCTGTCACAGGTGTGGGGAAAACAATCAACAAAGATTACTAAAGGATTATCTCAGATACTATTGAGAATCTCTCCTTTTGTAATTATCTAGGCTGCCTACAGCATACAATATAAAAACTATCACTAGAATAGGCTTCTCTTTAAAAGTTCAAAGAATTCCAAAAGTAACATTTTTATCATACAGCCTGACTGGATTTGTTAATGAAAAGTTTACTGAACACTTTTCTTGATGTTCATCTAAGCTTAACAAAATCTGTTTGCTGGCCAGACCAGCTCATAAGTAGTTTCCTAAGTAGAAATTAAACTGGGTTTATTTCCACACTTGGTATAGCGTGGGACAGAGAACTGTTAAGGAAGCCTACATAAAACTGTTTTGAGCAGTCACTAGGTACCAGGCACTTCCAAACACTACCTTCAGAGTCTACAGGTCATTTTACTAAACAGATTGGTAGAATCCTCTAGTAAAAAAAGGGGTGGGAAATTCCTCAAAGAGTTGAACACAGAATTACCATATGATCCAACACTTCCACTTCTCGATAGATGCACAAAAGAAATAAAAGCAGGGACTCAGATACTTGCACACCAATGTTCTTAGCATTATTCACAAATCCAAAAGGTGAAAACACCCAAACGTCCATCAACAGATTTGGTATATGTGTAAGATGGACTATCAGTCAGCCTTAAAAAACGAAATGAAATTCTGACAACATGAGTGAACCTTGAAAACATCACGCTAAGTGAAATAAGCCTGACATAAAGGGGCAAACATTGTAGGATTCCACTTACAGGCCGTACCTAAAATAAATTCACAGGCACAAAAAGGGCAACAGAGGTTACCAGGAGCTAGGGGTAAATGGGAAGTTGCTGTTTAAGGGGTAGAGTTTCTGACGGTGATGGTGACGGTCTCACAACATAGTAAATGGATTTAGTGTCGCTGAACATACACTTCAAAATGGTAAATTTGGTTATGTGTATTTTAGTACAGCAAAAAATTTAAAAGGAGGGCGAGGGAAGAAGCGTCAAGTCTAGTGTGCTCAGATCGCCTACAGAAACCAATGACCCTGGCGTGGTGATTTGCTGGTGTGTCCGGCGCTGGGTCGCAAGAGAGGTACGACGAATCCCAGGCAGATGTGGGAATCGGTCGACTCTAGGGCCCGCTGCCGTCTCTCTCCCCACCGCGCAGGCGCGTCCCCGGCTCCGCCTCGGGATTGACTACCCCCTCCCTGCCCCGGCCGGCGTCCAGGCCACCGACCTGCAGCGCCGCCGGTGCCGTCCGGTGGAAGCGCCTCCTCAGCAGTCCGGAGACCTGGCGGGGAGAGGGAGGACGCTGAGAGGGGACGCAAGGTAGGCAGGGATCGCGCGGAGGCACGCGTGCCGCTGTCTACCTGTTCAAGGGGTCTCCGCATCAGGCCAGACGCTGCCGCCATCTTGACTGTGTCCTCTAACCGTTGCCGAATGACGACTCGGCAGGACCGCTGTCGAGTCAGGCCCCGCCTCCCCCGCCAGCTCTAGCCAATGGCAGAGCGCGACGCCTGCGTGCCCCGCCCATCCCCTCAGGGGTGAGGGGCCGAGGGGCGGGGCCGAGGTGGCGCGTTGGGTGGTTCTACCGCTGTTTCGGGGGCCGATTCCAATCAACTTCCTCGGGAGCGGGCGCCTACTGCAGTGCGGGCAGCACGCCAGGGACTCGTCCCTTCTAGGTGGTACTTGAAGCACGGGGACCGAAGCTCAGACTCTGAGGAACATAACTTGAGGCTGCAGGGACCTTAAGAGTTAGGTCAGCCTTTTAAGGGCACCGAAACCCTTAGGGCACCAGGTGTCGCTTGTGAACACTCTAGTGAAACTTAACCACTTTAGGAACTTAACCACTTTATGAACGAGCCGGGTCTTCCCAGGACCGCGCTCAGTCTGTTCCCTAGAATGCGAACCATAGAAGCTTTCATTGATGCATTAAGCGCCCACTGTATGCCGGGCATTGTGGTAAGTGCTTTACAGCTTATTTAATTCTCACAGGAACCCTCTCAGATCATTACTGTTATTATCTCTAGTTGTCCTCAAGTCACCTTGGGTTGTCAGTTGTCAGAAAGTCCTTCATCCAAAATTTTCAACCTCTATGGGCTTGGCCAATCTTTTTTTTTTTTTTTTTTTTTTTTGCGTGGTCATTTCAAACGAGATTCATTAAGAGAGCTTTTCGCTCCCCTTACCTTTTTAGTGTAATTTAGACACAGTAAAATGCACATTCCCACCACCTCAGAAATTTCCCTCAATGTTTCCTCCCAGTTATTCCCCACACATCACCCCACAAGCAACCACAGATCTGATTTCCATCGTTGTAACTTAATTTGCCTGTTTTGGAACTTGAAATAAAGGGAATTATACAAGGTGTACTCTTGTGTCTGGCTCAGCGAAATGTTTTTGAGATTCATCCATGTTGTTGAGTGTATCAATAGTTTACTCATCTTTTCTTTTTTTAATTTTATTTTTTTAATAATCTTTACACCCCACGTGGGGCTGGAACTCATGACCCCGAGATCAAGAGCCGCAAGCTCTTCTGACTGAGCCAGCTAGGTGCCCCTCCTCTTTCTTTTAGTTTTTTTTTTCTTTTGAGAAACTTCAAGTGTCACAAGAAATTGTGAAACTAGTACAAAGTGTTTTCCATGTACCCTTCACCTATCTTTGCTCAGTATCTTGTATAACCATAGTACATTGTCAAATTCCCTAAACTGATACTGATACAATGCTATGAACTCATGTAAAGACTTTCTTCAGCTTTCATCAGTTTTTATATGCGTTCTTGTGGGGGGGGTGTATTGTACTCTAGATGTGTATCACATGTACAGATTCATGTAACTCCTCCCACAATCAGAATACAGACTTGTTCCATCACCACAAAGAACCTCTCTCATGTTACCTCATTGTCACACCCTCCCCAACCCCTAACTCCTGGCAACCACTAATCTGTTCTCAGTCACTATAATTCATTATTTCAAGAATGTTTTGTATATGGAATCATACAATATGTAACTCTTTGGGATCAGCTGTTGTCACTCAACCTAATGCTCTTGAGATCCATTCAAGTTGTTGCATGTACCAACATTTCATTCCTTTTTATTGCTAAGTAGTTGCATGTTTATCCATTCACCCCTTGAAGGACATTTGGGTTGTATCCAGTTTTATCTATCACCACTAAAGCTGCAATGAACATTGGCTTATAGGTTTTTGTGTAAACATTACTTTCCCTTTCTTCAGGTAAATACTGAGCAGTATGATTATATCGAAGTGTTATTCCAGGGTGGATATACCATTTTACATTACCTCCAGCAATGTATGAGACATCCAGTTGCTCTGGATCCTTGCCGGCATATGATATTATCAATATTTTCTATTTTAGCCATTGTAATAGATGCGTCGCAGTGTCCCCATGACTTTATTTTTTAAAAAGATTTTATTTACTCATTTGAGAGACAGAGAAAGCACAAGCAGGCGGGAGAGCCAGAGGGAGAGGGAGAAGCAGACTCCCCACTGAGCTGAGAGCCAGACATGGGATCCATCCCAGGACCTAGAGATCATGACCTGAGCCAAAGGCAGACACTTAACCATCTGAGCAACTCAGGTGCCCCATCCCTGTGTCTTTAATTTGCATTTCTCTAATGGTTAATGGTTATTGAACATCTTTTCACAGGCTTAGTTGCCATCCATCCTTGGTGAAGTATCTGTTCAAGTCTTTTGCTCATATTCTAATTAGATTATTTGTTTTTTATTATAGTAAAACATGCACAAAATTTACCATTTTAAGCATATAGTTCATTGGCATTTAATATGTTCATATTGTTCAATTACCACCACCATTCATCTCCAGAACTTCTTCTTTTTCTTTCTTTTTTTTAATTTTTAAGTAATCTCAACACCCAGCATGGGGCTTCAATTTACAACCCCGCACCCCTCCAGAACTTTTTCATTTTCCCGAAAGGAGACTCTGTAGTCATTAAACAGGAACTCTCCATTCCCCTCTTCCCCTACACCAACCACCGTTCTGTCTCTGTAAATTGAACTACTCTACCTCATATAAGTGAAATCATGCAGTATTTGTGTGTGTGTGTGTGTGTGTGTGTGTGTATGTGTGTGACTAGTTTGTTTCAGTTAGCGTAATGTCTCAAGGTTCATCGATATTGTAGCGTGTATCAGAATTTCATTCCTTTCTAAGGGTAAGTAATATTCTCATTGTTATGCCTATATCACATTTTGCCTATCTGTTCTTCTGTTGATGGACATTTTGGTTGTTTTCAACATTTAGATTTGTAAATAATGCTACTGTGAACATTAGTGTACAAATACCTATTTGAGTCCCTGCTTTTAATTCTTTGGGGTATATACCTAGAAGTGACATTGCTGGATCGTATGTTAATACTATGATTAATTTTTTTGAGGAATGACCATTCTGTTTTCCATTGTAGATAAACCAGTTTATATTCCCACCAGCAATGCACAAGGGTTCCAATTTCTCCACATTCTCACCAACATTATTTTCTGCTTGTTAATAGCCATCCTAATATGTATGAAGTGGTATCTCATCATGGGTTTTATTTGCATTTCCCTAATGATTAGTGATACTGATCACCTTTTCATGTGCTTTTTGGCCGTCCGTATGTCTTGGAGAAATGGCTATCCAAGTCTTTTGCCTGTTTCTCAACTGAATTGTTGTTTTGTTGTTGAGTTACAGGAGTTCTGTATATAACCTGGATATTAGTCCCTTATCAGATATATGATTTGCAAATATTCTCTCCCTTTCCTTGGGTTGCCTTTTCACTGTGGTGATAACGTCCCTTGTTAACACAAAAGTTTTTAATTTTGATAAAGTCCAATTTATTTTTTCTCTTATTGCCTGTGCTTTTGGTATGGTATCTGTCAAAGAGTCAAAATAGCCCAACTAAAACCAATGAATCACTGAAGTAGAAACTGGTAAAAACTTGTTGTGCACACACCAGAAAGACAGTTTGTAAACTGGGAGCCCTCAAACCAAAACATGAAATGAGTCTCAGGAGTGTATTGTTATAAAGCAGTTTATATAGCGAGAAAGCAGTGAGTTTATTTTTCATGGTGATTGGTTATAAGATCACAATTTTCAGTGGTTACTTCATATTAACCTTGGGAAACAGTTCAAGTTTTGCTTTTCATTTATAGGGGCACAAGCAAGAAATTATCCAGATCAGGTTGGCCTTGCGAAATAAGCTAAATGAAGCTTGCTTTGTATGATGAAACTGGTTTTGTCAGTTCGGGGAATTTTCAAGGTTGGTCTCTGTTTGTTTCTAATTTCTAAGACATCATTGCTAAATTCAGTATCATGAAGCATTTCTCCTGTATTTTCTTCTAGAGTTTTATAGTATTAGCTCTTATGTTCAGGTCTTTGATCCATTTTGAGTGAATTTTTATATATGATGTAACATAGGGTCCAATTTCATTCTTTTGCTTGTAGGTATACAGTTTTCCCAATACCATTTGTTGAAAACACTGTCCTTTCCTTGTTGACTGTTATGGCACCCTTGTTGAAAATCATTTGACCATATATGGGAGAGTTTACTTTTGAGCTTTCCAGTCTATTTCTTGGTCTCCATGTCTATATTTATGCCAGTACCACACTGTTTTTTAAGATTTTATCTATTTATTTATTTGACAGAGAGAAAGAGAAGGAGAGGGAAAGGGACAATCAGATTCCCTGCTGAGTGGGGCGCCCAGTGCAGGGCTCAATCCCAGGACTGTGGGATCACAACCGGAGCCAAAACCAAGAGTCAGACGTCCAACTGACTGATCCAAGCAGGCGCCCCAGTATCACACTGTTTTGATTACTGTAACTTGGTAGTAAGTTTTGAAATCAGAAGTTGAGTCCTCCAGCTTTGTTATTCTTTTTCCAAATTGTTTTGGCCACTTGGAGTTCCTTGAGATTCCATATGAACTTTAGGATGGGTATTACTATTTCTGCAAACATCGTCATTGGGATTTTGATAGGGACGCGTTGGATCTGTAAATGGCTTCAGGTGGTATTGACATCTTAACAATATTAAGCCTTCTAGTCTTATGAACACAGGATATCTTTCATGTATTTGTATCTTCTTTAATTTCCTTTAGCAATGTCTTATAGTTTTCAGTGTTTAAATCTTTAGCCTCCTTGGTCAAGTTAATTCCTAATTATTCTATTCTTTTGGAGGCTATTATGAGTGGAATGGTTTTCTTAATCTCCTTTTCATATTGTCCATTGTCAGTGTGTAGAAATGCAATTGAGGGGCGCCTGGGTGGCACAGCGGTTAAGCGTCTGCCTTCAGCTCAGGGCGTGATCCCAGCGTTATGGGATCGAGCCCCACATCAGGCTCCTCCGCTATGAGCCTGCTTCTTCCTCTCCCACTCCCCCTGCTTGTGTTCCCTCTCTCGCTGGCTGTCTCTATCTCTGTCAAATAAATAAATAAAATCTTTAAAAAAAAAAAAAAGAAATGCAATTGATTTTTGAGTGCTGATTTCATATCCCACAAATTTGCTAAATTTATTAGTTCTAACAGGTGTGTGTGTGTGTGCGTGTGTGTGTGTGTAATCTTTAGGATTTTCTATGTATAAGATCATGCCATCTGTAAAAATAAATGATTTTATGTCTTCCTTTCCAATTTGGATGCCTTTTATTTATTTATTTTTTAAAAAGATTTTATTTATTTGACAGAGAGAGAGAGGGACAGCCAGTTAGAGAGGGAACACTAGCAGGGGGAGTGGGAGAGGAAGAAGCAGGCTCCCAGCAGAGGAGCCTGATGCGGGTATCAATCCCAGAACGCTGGGATCACGCCCTGAGCCAAAGGCAGACACTTAATGACTGCACCACCCAGGCACCCCTGGATGCCTTTTATTTATTTTCTTGCCTAATTGCTTTGGCTAGAGCTTCCAATACGATGTTGAGTACAAGTGGCAAAAGCAGGCATCCTTGTCTTTTTCTTTTTTTTTTTAAGATTTTATTTATTTATTTGACAGAGAGAGACAGCCAGCGAGAGAGGGAACACAATCAGGGGGAGTAGGAGAGGAAGAAGCAGGCTCCCAGCAGAGAAGCCTAATGTGGCTGGGATCATGCCCTGAGCAGAAGGCAGAGGCTTAACGACTGAGCCACCCAGGTGCCCCTTCTTCCTGCTCTTAGAGGGAAATTTTTCAGTTTTTCACCACTGAGTTAGCTGATGTTAGCTGTAGGTTTTTCATATATGGCCTTTATTATGTGGAAGTGGTTTCCTTCTATTCCTAGTTTGTCAAATGTTTTTAACATGAAAGAATGTAGAATTTTGGTGTATACTTTTTCTGTATCCACATAGTTTTCCCCCTTCATTCTGTCTATGTGGTCTATTTCATTGATTGATTTTTGCATATTGAGATTCTTACTGTTGTGTTCAGAGCACTGTTTATGGATTCTGTATTCAAGTCTTTTGTCAGATCGTGTTATGCAGATATGTTCTTCAGTTTATGGTTTGTCTTTTCATCCTGTAAGGATACTTCACAGGGCAAAAGTTTTTAATTTTGATTAAGTCCAACTTTTCAACTTTTTTCTTTTATGCATTATGCTTTTTGGTATCATATATGAGAAAATTTTACCTAACACTAGCATACAAAGATTTTCTCCTTCTTTATAAAAGTCTTATGGTTTTGTGTTTTCCATTTAGATTTGTGATCTATTTTGAGTTAGTTTTTGTTTAAGATTTAGGTTTAGATTGAGATTTTTGGCTTTTTTCCTTAAGTATGTCCAGTTATTCCAATACCATTTGTTGAGAGAACTACTTTCTCCATTGAATTGTTTTTGCATGTTTGTCAAAAATCATTTGGCCAAACTTGTGTAGGAGTATTTCTGGAGTCTGTCCTGTTCCATTGATCTATATCTCTGTCCCTCCTCCTCCAATACCATACTGTCTTGATAACTGTAATTATATTGTAATTCTTAAAATCAGGTAGTGTGATTTCTATAACGTTATTTTTTTTCAAAATTGTTTTGGTTACTTTAGTTCTTTTACCTTACAATATAAATTTTAGAATCAGCTTGACTACAGTTCACTCCTTTTTGTTGTTGTTTACCCATTTCATTGATGGACACTTGGGCTGTTTCCAGTTTGAGGCTGTTATGAATAAAGCTGCTATGAATATACATATAAAAGTCATTATGTGGCCTGTGTTTCTGTTTCTCTTGGAATAAAATTCTGGGTCATTGATAGAGCAGGTATATGTTTAATTTTACAAGAAATGCCAAACAATTCTCCAAAGTGATGTTACCATTTTATATTCCTTCCACCAAGATGAGTAAGTTTCAGTTGCTCCAAATCTTTCATTTTTTTAAGATTTTTATTTATTTATTTGAAAGAGTGAGAGAGTGCGCACACGAGAGTGGGGGGAGGGGCAGAGGGAGAAGCAGGAAGCCAGATGTAGCGCTTGATCCTGGGACTCCAGGATCATGACCCGAGCCAAAGGCAGCCGCTTAACCGACTGAGTTGCTCCAAATCTTTACCAACATTTGATATCAGTTTGTAAGATTTTGTTATCCCGTTGGGTGTGGGTTTATATTTCATGTGGTTTTAATTTTTAGTTCCTTGATTACCAACAATGTTGAGCCCCTTTCCATGTGCTTATTGTCTGTTAAACTCTTTTAAGAAAGTAAATTCAAACTTCACATGTAAAGTCTCAGTAAGTGAAACTCTCCTTCTCTTCCGTTAGGAAGAAGCAGAGAAGACATGCTTTGTCTCCAAGGACAGGTGGTATATTAGTCATTATTATTATTTTATCAACAACAATGCCTCTGGTTTCTATGAGATCTTATAAATACATTTTTATGAAAGTGATCTTATCTTTCCTCACAGGTTACAAAAAGTGGGAAACCCTGTACCAAAATATAATATACAAATGAATATTGGATAAAGAAATCTTTAAAAAGTAGAAATAATGAAAAACTAGAAGCATTCACAGATCCATCCGTTGGGAACTGGCTTAATGAAGCATGTTCCATCTCCTCCATGGAATAGCATTCTGTTAAAAGAATAAAAATAGGAGAATGAGGCAGATCTACACGTACGGATCCATGTATATATACTATATGTGGTTATTGGAAACAATCCAAGCAAGGTGAGATATGAACTAGAAGAATGGAATCCCATTGTGTAAATAAAATACAGGAATAAACATATATACTTATTAAAAAAGTGTTTTTGAAAGAATTCATAAGAAATTGTGAAGAGAGGCTAAATGGTGGAGGGGTAGAATTTGGCTAATAGAGATCAAGGAATGTTTTACTTTTCTTTTTATACCTTTTATAGAGTATGATTTTTTAAATAATAAGAATATATTCCTTTAATTGATTGTTAATTAACAAACACAATTCATAAAATTATAAGCCAAATAATATACTGGAGAAATCTTTGTCACGGATATGGCAATATATTTATATGAATATTTAATATATAAAGAATTCCTAAGGAGTAAGGAGAAAATACTAAAATCCCAATGGAGAATGGGCAAAGAGTGTGAAGAGATACTTCACAAAGTAGTAGAAATGACTGGCAAACATGAAGTATATCTGACTTCACTCATACCCAAAGGAATAGAAATCAAAGCATCGATGAGACACCATTTCCTGGCCCTTCAAATTACTAAAGATTTAACAAAGTTTATTCAATACTTGTAAGGGTTCAGGGAAATGGACACTCAATACACAGTATTAATTGTTCCTGTGTTTCTGGAAAGCAGTTTGTTAGTCGATCTCAGGAACCTTCAAATAAATATGTTCATAGATAAAAATAAATGTGTTTACATGTTATAATATATACATATTCTTTTGGCCTCTTATTCTACTTGTAAGGATTTATCCTCTTAAATCTTAGTTGCTTCTGATTAACTTATGTGAAAATATTCATATAGTAGGACAATTTTTCAACTGTTTAAATATCTGGGAAAATACTTAGATAAATTAGGATATATCCAGATGCTGAAATATTACATAATACCTGAAATTCTGTTTTTAAAAAAATAATAATATGCAAAAGAATTTATGAAATAATATTAAATGAAAAAGAATAAAAATAGTTTGAAATATAACCCCAATTTTATCTAAAAGTATGTATGCATAGAAAAATGCTTGGAAAGGATAATGTGTAGTAGCTTAACATGAGATCTAAAAATAAAGGAAGATTTTCAATCGCAATTTTCAATTGTGATTAAAATATCATTTATTATTTTTACATATTCTTTCCCATATATCCCTATGCCTTTATGTTTTATATTATATTTGAATTTCAAACATATTTTTGAGTAGGAAATTTATTTCATTATAGGAAAAAAAATCCAAGTGCACGATGTGTAAAGTAAATGCTCTGCCCTCCCCCCACCTTGGTTACCTTGCTTCCTTTCTCAGCCTCAACAGCTACTATGACTCATTTCTTCTGTGTGTTTACAGAGAAGGACAGTTTGTGTATAAGCATGTATATCTGTATTTCCCTTTGTTTACATGAAGGTTAGCTTTTTAAAAATATATTTTTAAGTGAGCATACAGCACAATTGTGTGTGTGTGTGTGTGTGTCCAGCTCTATGAGTTTTGAAGCTGACAACTACAATGAGGGTGCAGAACAGTCCTATGACCCCCAAACCCCCCTCCTACTGTCCTCATGAAGCCCAGTGCTTCCTCCCATCCCTGATAACCACTAATCTGTGTTTGTTGCCATAGTATTGCCTTTTCCTGAATGTTGTATAAATGGAATCATATGGTATATAACTTTTCGAGACTGACTTCTCTCACTCACATAATACCTTTGAGATTCATCCAGGCTGTCATGTGCATCAACAGTTCATTCTTTGTTCTTGGTGAGTAGTGCTCTGTGGTACGTATGTACCACAGTTGGTTTATCCATTTACTTGTTGAGGGACATTTGAATTGTTCCCAGTTTTTGGCAATGCTGAACAGAGCAAATACAAAACATTTTTTACAGAGTTCTGTGTAAACATATGTTTGTATTTCTCTATGATGTGGGATTGGGATTGCTGAGTCATATGGTGTGTGTATTTAACTTTTAAGAAACTGTCAAACTGCTTTCTGGAGTGGCTGTACCATTTTGTATTCTCACCACCAGTGCATGAGAGTCCCAGCTGCTCCATTCTTCTCACCAACATTTGGTAGTATCATTTGTTTGTTCTTTTTGCTTTTTTGCCTTTCTGTTAGGTGTGTAGTGATATCATTTTAATTTGCATTCCTTAACGGCTGATGATGTTGAACTTGTCTTCAAGGACTTATTGGTCATTAGTATGTCATCTTTGGTGAAATATCTGTTTAAATCCTTTGCCCATTTTATTAGGTCATTTGAAACTTTCTTACAGTTGAGTTATATATATATTCTGGATACAAGTTCTATGTTGAATATCTAACTTGCAAATATTTTCTCATAGTCTGTGGCATATCTTTTCATTTTCTTTCCAGTGTCTTTTGTAGAGAAAAAGGGTTTAAATTTTGATGAAATTCAATTCAAATTTTTCTCTTATAGGTCACATTTTGGTATCTTATCTAGGAACTCTGCCTAACACCACACTGCAAAGTTTTTCTTTGATGTTTCCTTCTAAAGTTTTATAGTTTTACATTTAGATCTGTGATCCATTTTGAGTTAATTTTTGTTTAAGGTGTGAGGTTTAGGTCCCGAATTTTCTTTTTTTGCAGATGGTATCCATTTGTTTCAACATCATTTGGTAGAAAGACCATCTTTTCTCCATTGAGAAAGTTGCCTTTGCACCTTTGTACATAAATCAATCGACTGTTTTGTGTGGGTCTATAGTTGGACTATCTATTCTGTTCCATTTATCTCTATGTTTATCCCTTCAATATTATACTGTCTTAATTACCGTAGCTGTGTAATAGTTTTTAAAATCAAATAGTGTAAGTCCTCCAACTTTACTCTTCTTTTTCAAAATTGTTTCACAGTCAGTTTATCTACATCTACAAAAAAAAAATCTTGATAGAATTTTGACTGAAATAGTGGTGAATCTATAGAACATTTTGGGAAGAACTGATAGCCTAACTATACTGAATCCTCCAACCACATCACAGCATGTCTCTCCAGTTACTTCGTTTTCTTTGATTTCTTTCATTGGACTTTTGTAGTTTTGAGCATTCAGACCTTGCACATATTTTATTAGATTTATGTCTAAGTATGCTATCCTTTTTAGGCTATTGTAAATGTTATTTAAACATTTTTCAGTTTCTAATTGTTTACTGCTAGTATATCGAAATAGAGTTTTCAGGGGTTGACATTATGTCTGTAACCTTGCTAAATTCATTTATTATTTCTAGAAGCTTTTTTGTAGGTTCCATGGGATTGTCCTCATAGACAATTATGATTTGTCTGTGAAAGAGACAATTTTTCACGTGGATCTTAAGTTATATATTTCAGGTAAGTAAATACAGAGCTAAAACAAATATGACAAATGACAACAGCTGTGGCATCTAAGTGGCGAGTAGTGAAAATTCATTGCAGTATTCTTTCAACTGTTCTCTATGTTTGAAAGTTTTTCATAATAAATTTGGGAGGAAGGGAAAGTGAGTGTCCCACCCACCCTTGTCTCCCCTGTGACATTCCCTTCCTGGAGCCAAGCACCCTTACTGGTTTCCTGTTTCTCTTTTTAGGGTTTTTAAAGGAGATATTAGGGGTGTGTACGCACGCACGCACTCGTACGCACACGCATCGGTCCACTGGGTTATTTCTGGTACAGCACGGATAGAATTTAGTTTCTGGAAGCTTTAGAAGCGTTAGCTGTGGAGTAAAAGCCATCCTGGTGAATTCCCCCAGCCCCTTTCCCAGGCGGCGACTATTTTATTCCCGAGGCTCAGCCCTAGAGGGCGCCCGCTCCACTTGACTGGCGGCAGTAAGCCGCAGAAGGCGCCTAAGCCACTGTGTCAGGGCAGCCAGGTGACTCGGGAAAAGCAGGACCTCCTAAGATGTAAATACGTCTGTTCTCTGGCCTTAGCCACATTTTCTGTGGGTTGCAAAACTCAGACTAAGAGCCCACATTTTGGCTTCGCAGCAGCAAAAGCTGAGAGAGGGAAAGGTTGCCCAGAAAGCTTCACCCACACGCTGCACGGTGAACTTTGAAAGGATGGATACAACGCCCCATTCCCAGGCGCGGCATAGCATCCTAAACATTTTGATGCTGATTACTTGACTAGATTTTAAAAAAATAAATAAATAAAATAAATTAAAAAAAGGTTTTTTGGCTAAAGGGAAGCCATTTTGTTTAATACATTACAACCTATTTATAATACTGGGTTGCAAGATGTCTCTGAATTAATAATACCAGTCTTACTCTATGTGTAGTAGTTATATTGAGGTAGACAGGATTTCACATTTTCTCTGGATCTGTATAAAAATGAACTGTATTATAAAAGTGAGTGTATAACTTTAAAAATGCATTTAAATTGGGGCGCCTGACTGGCACAGTCCCTAGAGCACGCGATTCTTGGTCTGGGGGTAGTTGGTTCAAGCCCCACATTGGTATAGAGATTACTTAAAAGAAAATCTTTAAGAAAATGTATTCAAGGGGCGCCTGGGTGGTTCAGTTAAACGTCTGCCTTCAGCTCAGTTCATGATCTCAGGGTCCTGGGATTGAGCCCCACCTGGGGCTCCCTACTCAGTGAGGAGCCCACTTCTCCCTTTCCCTCTGCCACTCCCCCAGCTTGTGCTCTCTCACTGTCTCTCGCTCTCACTCTGTCTCTCAAATAAATAAATAAATAAATAAACAAACTCTTTTTAAAAAATGTATTTAAGGGGCACCTGGGTGGCTCAGTTAAACGTCTGCCTTCAGCTCAGGTTGTGATCCTAGGGTCCTGGGATCGGGCCCTTCCAGGCATGGAGATTTCTCTGCTCAGCGGAAAGTCCACTTCACCTTTTCCCTCTGCCCTTCCTCCAACTTGTGCTCGCTCTCTCTCCCTAATAAATGAGTATTTTTTAAATGTATTTAAATCAACACCAATAGATAAATGACTAGCTGAAGTTAATCAAATAGAAACGTTTTATTAATGTCAAATACGTACAGCTTGAAGTAGACTAAAAACTTTTGCCATTAAGAATGTATGCACAAATATCTATTTTCGGAAATGAGGCTTCTTGAAAAAAGTTTATATGTTGCTTAAAATGCAGAATAAATAGAGCAATACAGCATAGTTGTTAAGAAAACCAGTTTTGCCGCTTCAAAGAATTTGTACTGCAAACATAGTCATAGAAGAAATGGGTGAAATTTATGTATAAGGTGATTCGTGGTAGCTATTTATAATAGTATAATGACTATTTACAATAGCAAAAGATGGAAATAAACATTCAGGGTTTAGATGAAAAAATATATGTGGTACAGAAATGGAACTAGTATTATGAAGCTGTAAAAGGAATAAAGAAGACTTCTCTATATGAGAGGCATATCCATCCTTCCACTTGACTAAAATTTCTTCAGAGTGGTGTAGAAGGGAAATTTGAGAAATCAGGTGATGCTTTCAACCATAGTTTTCTTTCTTTTTTTAAAACTTTCTATTTTGAAGTAATTATATATTCACAGGAAGTTGCAAAGATAGTACAGAGAGGTCCTTGAACCCTTCATCTGGTTTCGCCCAATGGTTACGGCTCCGGGAACTACAGTACCATATCAAAACCAGGACACTGACATTGGTACGATGTGTGCATATGCTCTTTTACCACCTGTGTAGAATTGAGTAACCACCAGAACTGTGCTGTCACTGCAAAGATCTCCCTAGTGCTACCCTATTATAGTCACACCCACACTTCCCTTCCCCTGGTAACTACTAATCAGGTCTCCTAAAATTTTGTCATTTTGAGAATTTTATTTATTTACTTATTTATTTATTTTTAAAGATTTTATTTATTTGTTAATTTGATAGAGAGAGAGAGAGCACAAGCAGGGGGAGCAGCAGAGGGAGAGGGAGAAGCAGACTCCCTGCTGAGTAGGGAGCCCGATGCAGGGGTCGATCCCAGGACCCTGAGATCATCACCTGAGCTGAAGGCAGACACTTAACCAACTGAGCCACCCAGGTGCCCAATTTTGAGAATTTTATATAAATGGAATCCTACAGCAGGAGATTGGAGGTTTGTTGTTGTTGTTGTTTTTTCCACTTAGCACAATGCCCTTGAGATCCATCCAAGTTTTTGCCTGTATCAGCAGTTTGTTCTTTTCACGGTTAAATATTATTCCATGCAGTATGGGTGTACCACAGTTGGTTTAATCAGTCACCTGTCATAGGGCATTTTGGCTGTTTCCAGTTTGGTGTTATTACAAATAAAGCTACTGTGTACAAGCATGTACAGGTTTTTGTGTGAACATAAGTTTTCATTCCTCTGGGATAAATGCCCAGGACTGCAACTGCTGGGTTGTAGGATAAGTGTATGCTTAGTTTTCTAGAAACTGCCAAATCATTTTCCAGAGTGCTGTACCATTTTACATTCCCAACCACAGTTTTCTGTTATACAAAATATTATTGACTGCTGTTAGTACATGGCACTAGGCCAAACGCACAGGAGAACCTGAGACACTTAATTTCTAGAGAAAATAAATTTAATATATATTAGGTGAAGAAAAAAAGAGAGGTGAAAACTAGTCTCTCTGCTGGCCTATAAAGTCCCATGTTTATTGTGTCAGCTTTTCAGAATGACTCTTCCCTTGCCATCAAGCTAACCTTTTGTTGGAAAGCCACAACACTTGGCACAGGCTACCTGGGTATAGGCCTGACCTCTGACCCCTGCTTGCATTGTGCCCTATAAGGCTCCCCAGGAAGCTTGGGCTTTTTCTGGAATATTCTACCCCCACTAACAGTCATGTAGAGACTTTCGAGAGTCATGTTAGAACCATACCCTCCCAGGGACCTCTATACCTATACACCCTGTCCCCAGATCCCCAGCACTAAACATCATTAAAACTTTTGAGTAGTCTATCCACCCTCACCCCACCCTTCAGGCTTTCATTGTTAAGAGTACACGGGTGAGATCGCATTCCTCTGTGTGAGGAGTGCAGGCGCCAGGGTCATGCTGCCCTTCCTGACATCCTTGGACAAATAACAACTCTTGAACTTGAATTTCCTCACCTTTACATTTGAGATGATAAATAATAAACAGGACCAGCCAACAGGGCCATTGCGTGTCTGCTCTAGGATGGCTGAGGATATAGTAGTGAACAAGGAGGAAGCCCTGCCTTCAGGGAGTACGACTCAAAGAGAAAACGTAAGTACAGTGTTCAGGTATCAGTTAGGAAGGACGCTGGGTTTGAGGCTACTGTTGAGAAGAATGACCACTATGACTTCCAGTGTTTTGACAAAACCTCCGATGCAAGGCCTTCCGGTCAAGTGTCTGCGGTTTCATTTTGTTGGAGCATTTGCTGTATTCCTGGAGGTTGCAGCTTTCTATAAGTTTGCTGTGGCTAGACCAAGAAAGAAGGGATATGCAGATTTCTACAGAAATTATGATTCCATGAAAGATTTTGAGGAGATGAAGAAGATCTGAATCTTTCCTAGTGCAGAGTTATCTCGGAATGTAAAGAACTTCTGCGGGTTGAGTTCCATGGAACTCACTGACTTGTGTTCCTGAACTATGAAACATGAATACTGGGTTATGGAATAGTTTCTCTTGATAAAAAATACAAGTAATAAATACTGTGGACAGTTAAAAAAAAAAAAGTATAGTGTTCAACCTGGCCTTTGGCGTGCAGCTGGCCATTGAGAAATGTTAGTTGTTTTATTATTATAGTCAAACTCAATACTTATTTATGGACTTGAATGGAATATGAACCCAGTTTTACACATTTGCTGTGGTATATTCTTATTCATTGTAGTCAGACATTAATTATTATTAATTGTTAGGAGCTGTGCTGGTCTCATCTCATTGCTAAAGTCAAATCAATTGCTGACCAAGGGCGCTCTGTTTTGTGCTTAAAACTTAGGATTATTCTGGGGCGCCTGGGTGGCACAGCGGTTAAGCGTCTGCCTTCGGCTCAGGGCGTGATCCCAGCGTTATGGGATCGAGCCCCCACATCAGGCTCTTCTGCTATGAGCCTGCTTCTTCCTCTCCCACTTCCCCTGCTTGTGTTCCCTCTCTCCCTGGCTGTCTCTCTCTGTCGAATAAATAAATAAAATCTTTAAAAAAAAAAAAAAAAAAAAAACCTTAGGATTATTCTGAGTTCAATGCCTTGAATATCAGATTCAGTAAGGGTCTTTTGCTGTGAGCTCACAACTTTGAAGAAAGAGTCTATACAAACTTGTAAAAAAAAAAGTCCCTTACAGTGTGTTGGAAGGTTCATATGCTATTAAAAGACTCCCACAAGAGTAAACAATTTTATTGTTTATAAAAGGTGACACATTTCATAAATACTAAATCAGAAATACAAGATTTACAGGGCACCTGGCTGGCTCAGTCGGTAGAGTATGAGATTCTTGATCTTGGGGTCATGAGTTCAAGCCCCACATTGGGTGTAGAGTGCTCTCTCTCTCTCTCTCTCTGTCACACACACACACAATTTAGCAGGGGAAAAAACCTTTAGAGGAAATTAAAATTTTAAATCCGTAAAAATGCCAAAAAAGGTGGCCACAAAACAAAACAAAATCCAAGACATGACAGCCAGAGGAATGCAAAAATACTCAAAAGAAGCTTGAATTTTTGATAAACTGTTCATAATGCAAACTGGTCAATGAGTGAACTGATCGCCAGGTAAATTTATCATTAGGACACATGGCTCTGCTCAGAGTAGTCTGCTCCTGGGGCAGAACCAACATGGTGGCCATAGGCAGGTTGGACACTATCATAGGGCTGGGTGAGAGTGTCCTGTTGGAGGAGCTTAGGTTATCTCCCTGCTTCCAGGAAGTGGGAGAGGGATTTGGGGCCTCTCTGACTTCCATAGGGGAAGTTGAGGCCCATTCCCCACTGTGACTTGCACAACCACAGAGGTCTCCAAATACAATTGACCCTTGAACAACATGGGCATGAACTGAATGTTCAGGTTCAATTTCATTTACATGTGGATTTTTTTTTCTGTAAATACAGCACAATACTATAAATGTATCTTCTCATGATTTTCTTAACATTTTCTTTTTTGTAGCTTACTTTGTTGTAAGAATACAGTACATATATTTATATATGTATTTATATAACAGAATCTGTTGAATTGATTTTATGTTACCAGTAAGGCTTCTGTCAACAGTAGGCTGTTAGTAAATTTGGGGGGAGTCAAAAGTTATACTCAGATTTTCAACTGCACAGGAGGCACTGCCCCTAACCCATGCATGCATTGCTCAAGGGTCAAGTGTAGGAACCAACAGATGTTATTATAGTGAATGAATAGTCAGGTAATGTGATTTCCAGTCACAGTTCATTGACCATCCAGTAATGTGACTTTGCAAAAGTTCTGTAACTCCCCCCTCAGCTTGAGTTTACTCATGCATAAAGAACCAGAGTGGACTTTAGATGGTCACTACAGTCCCTGTAAGCTCCAAGATTTCCTGAGATTTCACTGCTGTCAGAGCTCCTCCCATGTTTTGACCTTTCCAGTAGGCTCGAGGCTAGAATGGATATAAGGAGTACCATTTTTTGTTAGAGGCTTAAAGACAGCCAAGACTTTGCGATAGCAAAGGTTAATATTCTGTCTCAAAGATCCGTTTCCCCAGGCTCTCCGAATGTAAATGTTAAGGTGATGAAAACAGTGAAATCTAGGCTCTGGTTCATTTGAGTCAGATGCAGTCACCCCACAGGGTGCAACCCCGGAGCCGAGGGCCTCCTCCGTGGCCTGCAGCTTCATAAACTCGGGTTTAGGCTGTCAGCACTGATTTAAAGAGATTTGGTGGTTCAATTTGCTTCTGGGAAAGAACTGACATTCACAGCGGGGCTTTGGGGGGCTAATGGTGAAACCAGAGCTGGCTTCTTCCCCCCGCCTTGGAGGGGCAGAGTGAGTCACCTGTTTGCACAGAAGGCTGTGGTATCAAATCCACAAATTCACAGGCCTTATGCCTTCACCACTTTAAACCAGAAAGGTGTTGCAACATAACAGCTTTAATTGCTAAACCCTAGCTGCAAACCGAAATCTCGGGATTTAATGAGAACTGGGTGGGAAAGGCTGTGAATGGTAGCAGTTTTCTGCCAGGTGTGTTTATGTGTTCCTCCCCTCCCTCATTTGCTTTCTTGTTTGTGCTCAAACCCAGACCAAAGACCTCTGGATAGTTGCCACCACCATGCTGGCCAACAGATGATGGGTTTGTAGTGGCGATTACAGGTTTGCCTTCTTTTCTATTCCTTGCTGGAATCTGTGGACCTTGTATCCACCCCAAAGTCCTAGGAACAAGCAACTCTGAATTCTTCTTGCTGTAGTTTGTATGACTCTCAGTCTACGGCTCAGGTGGACAAGGAATAAGGCTTTCTTTCCTAGAACTCCACTCAGTGCCGGCCTCCCCCTTTCTTAGCTGCTGTAAAATCTCTAACTGCAGTCTTTCCTGGGCACTTACCCCCCACTCCTCATTAACACATACTGAGTATCACACTGTGCTGAGGGTTTAAGGAAGGCCAGGGTGAGGGACAGGGATGACTCTGGCTCTGGGTCATCAGTCACATGGTGGGTTGAGGGTAGGTCTATCCACCTGGCCCCTGTGGCTCCAGGGTTCTCTGCTCCCTTCTTGACATTATTGGGCCCCAGGAATCTTTCTGAGGTTGTCCCTGTGGCTGGCTGCACCACCTTCCACAGGAATCAGCTCCTTTCTTGAATAGGAGGAAAGGAGAAAGGAAGATACAGGAAGAACCAACAGTGTGGATTAACACCCACCTGCATAATCCAGGCTGGCAGCCAGCTCCCCCTTTGCTCCAGCTCTGTGTTTGTACACGAGAGATTATAAGCACTTATTTTTTCAAGAGGAATAGCAAAATGACAAAAAGTAATATTCTCTAACCTCTGTTGAGTAAGTTCTGAACCCAGCATTATCTGATTTAATCACCATACTTACCTTTTGAACTAAGTACTATTTTTTAAATTTATTTATTTAGAAGAGAGAGTGCCCATGAGTGGAGAGGGGGAAGGGCAGAGGGGGAGGGAGAGGGAGAAGCAGACTCCCCGCTGATCAGGGAGCCTGATGTGGGGCTTGATCCCAGGACCCGAGATCATGACCTGAGCCGAAGGCAGACACTTACTGACTAAGCCACCCAGGCACCCCTGAACTAGGTACTATTATTATTTCCATTTTAAAGATCAGAAAACTGAGGCTCAGCAAGATAAGAAACCTGCTCAAGGTCACACAGCAAGTAGTAGGAGAACTGGGATTTGGATCTGTCTTCTGACACTAAAGCCAGTGCATCTTAGCTGCTTTCGAAAAAATGTCAGACCTGTAAGTCTAGTGTGGTGTTTGAAAATTTTTTTTCATAGAGTTTGTACTATAGTCCAGCCCTTCTCTCAGTGGGACTATAAAACAGCACTTAGCAGTTACTCCAGCTCAATAAATACTTTTTGAATTGTACATCTCATAAGCAATTTTGCATTTTCAAATACTTTTGTGTCTGGTTCAGATGTGGCAGAAAAAGTGAGAGGTTGCTGGCAGCATTGTCTTATCCAAAAGATAACGAAAAACCTTTCAGGGGCACCTGGCTGGCTCAGTTGGTAGAGTGATCCTGATCTTGGAGTTGTGAGTTCAAGCCCCATGTTGGGGGTAGAGTTTACTGAAAAACAAAACAAAACAAGGTAAAACAAAACACCAACCCTTCTAGTTCTGCTTAAATTTCTGATTGTTTGCCTACTGAGACTCCTTCAACTCTTCCTTTGTTTTGACTTCCCAGCTCCCATCCAAACTCCATCGGGATGGGATGCCCTGTAGGGTTTGGCAAGTCAGACCTGGCTTTTAAATCAGACCTGGCTTTTAAATCCTACCTGGCTCTTAAATCCTGGCTCAGACACTTGCTATTTGTGTGACCTGAGCTGGTTTGCATACCTCTTGAGGCTCCACAAAATGTCCATAAAAAGAGAGCAGTAATAAAAGCTACCTTTGGATTATTAAGAGTGTACATAATTGTAGGCACTCAACCTCAAGTTCCTATCTTTGCTAATTATTTTTTTTAAAGATTTTATTTATTTATGTGACAGAGAGACAGCCAGCGAGAGAGGGAACACAGCAGGGGAGTGGGAGAGGAAGAATCAGGCTCCCAGTGGAGGAGCCCGATGTGGGACTCGACCCCCGAACGCTGGGATCACGCCCTGAGCCAAAGGCAGACGCTCAACGACTACGCCACCCAGGCGCCCCCTATCTTTGCTAATTAAATCAACATTCAGAGTTTCCTAATCAATTTAAACTTAAACTTAAGGCCCTCCTGAAAACTCTTTAAGGATGCCATCCCTTTATTTTATTTACTTATTGTTATTTTTAAAGAAAGTTCTACACCCAACATGGGGCTTGAACTCATGGCCCTGAGATCAAGGGTTAACATGCTCTACTGACTGACCCAGTCAGGTGCCCCACCTCTTTTCAGTCGATTTAGGAATTCATGTTTACAATGAAGCTTAATGACAATGTATAGATAGGATAGTTTCAGTTGCAAGGAAAATGCTGACCCAAGTTGGCACAGATAGTAAGAAGACGTATCCAGAGGTGGGAGGGTTGGTTCAATGGTTTGCCAGTGGTGGTAAAGATGAAAGTTTTCCAGCTATTCCTCAGCCTCTGCTCTGCTTCTGCTTTTGCAGAACTGTCCTCTCATCTCCTCTGCCTGTCTAAATTCCCCCTCACGTGGCCAAATCCCTCATCATCCAAACACGCCTTCTCTCCCTTTTCTCAATTCTGGATCTTGTCAGCCCAGAACCTTTGGGACAACTCCTGCGTGCGAGCGCATAACCATACTCTCCCGTGTGTTACTGTGTTTAAATCATCATATTCCTTTAAAAATATATTTATGATGTAAATACAGAAAGCAGCTTGACTAGAATCTCTAAATGAACATTTATCAAGCACCTAGCACATAGAAGGCACGGAATAAAAAGTGTCAGAATTAGGTGTTCCTGGCTGGCTCATCATAGAGCATGTTGACTTTTGGTCTCGGGGTCGTGGGTTCAAGCCCCATGTTAGGTGTAGAGATTACTTAAAAAAAATGTTGGAATGGTCAATAAAACACCTGAATGGTCTTAAAATTCTGAATAATATTTTTAAAAAGCTGTATATTGATTACCATGCAGAGAATTTCAGGGCTCACAGAAATGATTTCTCTTTCTTAATTTAGGTCACGATTTTACTGGCTTCAATCATTTGCACTGAACTTTACAATTTCTATGTTATCTATTTACTGTGTTATTACTAATACGGTTCCTTAAATTGATTAGTTATTAAATCTGTTCTATATCTAAGAAATAGTGTCTGTGACACCAGTGGCTTGCTGTGCTAGTTATTTCCATATATCTTAGAAAAAATACACAATTAAGATATCAGATAGTTGTCTATGTGCCGCCTAAAGTTATTTCATGGGGCACACTTGGGAAACACTAATCTTGCCGTATTTACATCTATAGATTTTAGGATAAAAAAACAGTCATAACACACACACACACAAAACTGCTCTGGTATGTTTACTGTTGCGTTCTTCTACTTATATGAACATTTAAGAAAGACAAAACTAGAGACAGGAAGGTGATCAGTGGTTGCCTGGGGCTCGGGACTGAAGTGGGGACTGATCTTGAACGGGAACCAGGGAAGTGTTGGGAATGCTGGAAGAATTCTAAGACTGGATGTTGGGATGGTTGTACATCCGTATGAATTTAGACAATTTCATCAACCTGTGTATTTCAAATGCATACATCCTATGGTTTGTAAATTATATCTTAAAGAAGGAGGAGGAGGAGGAGAAAAAGAAAAGAAATGATCAACCATGAGGGATCCTGAGTGGGGGCTTCTGGAGTCCTGGTGAAGTTTTTTTCCTTGATCTGGGTTTTGGTAACAAGTGTGTTCTCACTTTGTGAAAATTCATCAAGCCATTTATTTATGCTTTGTGTACCTTCCCATGTGAACATTATACCCCAGTAACAAAATTGACTAAAAAGAGAGAGAGAAAAGGAAAAAAAAAATCAGCCAAGATTGGGGGGGGCACCATAACTTCCCAATAAAGAGTTACTTTCCTGTTTATTATTTTGTGTGATGACATCATCCTGCCAATTTAATTTTATGACGTGAGGGGTTTAGGTTTTATGTGTCTTAGGGCAAAAGGGGTTATACAAAGATATTTGGCTAATCACACAAGTGCTATAAGAATGTCAGCGGAGGGGCGCCTGGGTGGCACAGCGGTTAAGCGTCTGCCTTCGGCTCAGGGAGTGATCCCGGCGTTATGGGATCGAGCCCCACATCAGGCTCCTCTGCTATGAGCCTGCTTCTTCCTCTCCCACTCCTCCTGCTTGTGTTCCCTCTCTCGCTGGCTGTCTCTATCTCTGTCAAATAAATAAATAAAATCTTTAAAAAAAAAAAAAAAGAATGTCAGCGGAAGCCACTGTTTCTTAATTATTCATAGCAATTATCAATGTGGACAATATTCAACTTGCAACCAAAATAAATGGATGTTTGAAGAGGCCTTTTGGTAAAGCAATCAAATCGTCAGCCTCAAAATGTCCCCTCTCTCAGCCCAGTCCTGCTGCCTGCCAGCGTTTCAATTCTATATTTATCTTTCCAAATCAGCAGTATAGCAATTAGTTATTATAATAGGAGCTACCAATTTATTGTGTGCCGACTTCAGGCCAGGCACTGCGTTATCAGGGTTTTTCACCCTTTAATTCCATTGTCTCAACCACCCTGCCAAGAAGTTGTCCTATACCATTTTACAGTTGAGGAAACTGAGGCTGGGGGCTCCTGAGTGGGTCCAAGCCCACACTGCCAGTGGGTGACAGCCAGAGAGCAAGCTGGGGGTCCCACTCAGTGTTTCTCGCTAGGTCTCGGGACCTGACGTCAGTGACAGGAGATAAGTGACACATGGAACAGAATTCTGAAGCCCGAATCATGGCTCTTCACGCGGTTACTATAGTTACTTCTCTACGTGATGCTCACATTTTTTGCTGGGATAACAATGGATCCACTGTTAGCCATTGAGGTGTTTGAACCCCTACCTTCCTCATGAAACCTGCGGGACATTTTAATAGGTTTAAAATAGCATTCCTGCCTCTTAATCAGACCTTTTATTTCAGAAGCTCCTGGAACGTTAATAGATCCCACACTATGGCAGCTCTACCAATCTTGTTTTTTGCACCTTGTGTAAAACATAGGAGCTCTCTAAATGTAATACAGCCATATTTAAGACAGACACCCAAAAAACTCCTTGACAAAAGCGATGCATTCGGATGGGTGGGTTGGGTGTGTGGATGTCCCCTCACTAGGTTGAGGGTGGGGGTGGGCATCTGGGCAGGAAGATGTATGGAAAGAGGGGCCTTGGTTATGGTAGGAAGGAGGGACTATAGGACCTGGAGAGACCCAGCCTGGGAGGGCCAGCCAAAGAGGCAGAGCTGTGCTTTGCAAGCAGATAGGACTCTTGCTCAACTAACAAACATATGCAGAGGAAGTGGTTTGGATTAGGAATGAGGTGGGAAGACAACCAAGGCCTGATATGAGTTATTGACAGGCGTTTAGAGCACTGAGCTGTCAGGGAGGATGAGAACTCAGAATCCGGGGTCATCTCGCCTGCTGCACACCAGCTGCCCAAGCGATGGTCAGGCAGCTTCATTCCCTTCGGACTCTCAAGGCCCATGACATTCTCAGATGGGGCATGCTGAGACACTCATGGGACTAAAGACAGAAGCCAGAGCTGCTCATTCCTGCTCTAATGATCCATTCTCTCTAATTACAGAGTCATGATGGTGAAGAGGATGGTGACATCCAAGGACAACCACAAAGCCTCTCTCTCAACACTGGTGAGAACCAGATTCCTCCCCCCTGGTTCTGTAGCTGCTAGCAGAGTTCTGGAAGCTGATTAAAGAGAAGATGAGAAATAATAGGTAATTAGGAACCTTATAAAAAGGAAAAATGCTCTCATCAAACTTAGCAAAGCATCCCCATGGCTGGAAGTGGGGGAGTCATTGGAAAGTACTGGCTGCAAGGCTCACTTGTGCTGAAGGGCTGGCCTAGAGGCTGGGGCACGCGTGCAGTGGGACTGGGGCTGGTCCACAGGGGTTTAGAAATGTATTTCTCAATTGGGGCAGCCTGTGAGCAAAAGGCTAAGGAAGGCCTTTCAGCAGCCCCAGGAGAACCTGAGCCGGTGAAACCAGTGGTACAAGGACCAAATGGGACTGAGGGCAAGAAAGGGAGAGACACACACAAAAGAGAAGGAGCCCACCAGCAAGACAGGCAGATGGAGTGGATTTTTCCACTGGCCAGTTCCTTGGCTATTCTGAATTCTCCAGGAGGGGTAGTTGGAAAGAGCTCAGCAATGTTTTGGGTCCAGATAATCTATGCAGTTGGTTGCTCTAGGGTCCCTTACCTCCTGGGATCCCTAAGGATTGTCCTCAGCTTGGGAGAGGTGTGGGAGGTCATTGGAATGCCACATGTGGGCTGAGCGTAGGTGTAGCCCCTAGGTGGTCTGGCTGGACTTCAATAGCTCTCTGACCAGTGGAGCAGCACCCCACAACCTTTGGGGGCACCTCCCCACCCAGGGGATCCTCACAGCATCTTTCTAATTTAAGGCTCCCCCCCTACCCCTTATACTGTACCCTATAGGCCCTCCCATTTGAATGCTCAGGAGACTGTCTTGGAAAAAGCCCTGAAGGGACAGACTGTTTCTTTTTGTATTTCTGCTCCATCATCCCTAAGGCTCCCTGAAGCTGGGGGTGGGTGGGTAGGGGCTTTAAGTGACAGAGTCAGGGCAGGGGGTAGAGGTGGGGTGGGAAAGAGGAGAGCCTCTCTGCAGCCATCATCCCAGAGATTCATCCTGTGTTTTGGGCCGAGTTTTGCTGGTTCCTTTTTCCATCTTGTTTACTTTCATCTCTTCTGCGCTCTTTCATTTCTCCACTCAGTAAACCTTACTGACCATTTCCTGTGGCCAGGGTGGTCCCAGGTGAAAACTCACTTTGAAGACTGAGACACTGTCTTCTCTGTCAAGGAGGTCACATTTTAGGTCAATTTCAATGTATGCTCAGTGGGGGCAGGCAGGGGTGTGGTTTGGGGGCCCAAGTGTTGGGGGGTGAGCGGACCTAAGAGGGTAGGGGTAGAGACCAGGGAAATCTCCCAAAGGGAGGGAACTCACACTGGTTCCTGCTCGGGGTTGTCAGATGAAATCCAGGAAGGACCCTTGTATTTAATGCAATATTTATGACATAATTTTCCTAAAACAATTATTTGTTATTTATCTGAGATCCAGATTTAACTGGGCATGGTGTATTTTCATTTGCTAAATCTGGCAAGCCTAGTTTCCTGATGAAGATATAGGAGTCAGCTGAGTAAAGAGAGGGACAGGAGAAAAGAGCATTCCTGCAGAGGGAACAGTATGTGCAAAGACTTGGAGGTGAGGGATTCCATGCTTCACTGGAAGAACTGAACATTGTCTAGGGGCCGGAATATGGAGTGCAAGGGGGGAGGGAGGGAGTGGAGAGAGTGCACCAAACTGGCACATAGTTGTTGAGTATATACTAAGTGCCAGGCACATTGTGCTCACACAGGGTGCTCTTCTGAGCCAGATGGACACAGCTTCCGCTCTCAGAGAGCTCACGGTTCAGCTGAGAGGCAGCGAGGTGGGAAGAGAGGACAGGCACTGTGGAAGTTACAGCTGGGGGACATCAGCATGGCTGGGAGGTCAGGAGATGACAATACGCTGAAGGATGAGGAGACAGGCATGCTGAGGGCTGAGGGAAGAATGTTCTAGACTAAGGGAATGGCATAATGGAGGACCCAAAGTAAAAAAATTCACAGTGGGTCCTGGATTCTGAAATGTGGCCAGAGGGGCTGGGGCCCTGAGGAGAAGAGGGTCAGAAGAAGAGTCTGGAGAAGTGAGCAGGGACCAGATCACAGTGGAGGGAATTTGGGCTCGATCCTGAAAGCGATGGGAGCCACTGAAGGAGTTTAAAGCAGGCAGGGTGACACAACCAGCTTTGTGTTCTTAAAGGTGAGTCATGCCAGAGAGAAGAGGACGGATGGGTAGTGTGGGGGCAGAGAGAATGAGGGTGATGAGGGAGGGGGCTCCTGCAGATGTCCAGGGCAGACAAGTCAGTGGCTTGGCCCTGCGCGATGGTGGCGGAGATGAAGAGAGAGAAGGAGAGATGGATCCAGGCTGCACTGAGGAGGAAGACTTGGCAGGGCTGGGCTATCCGGCACTGGGAAGTGAGGGGGCGGGAGGAGCAGGCGTGACTCAAAGCTTCTGGTTTGGACAGATGGGAGGACGGTGGCACCACTTGCTGCTCTGAGCCGGGGACTTGAGAGGTTTGGGGGTGGCAAATTGACGGGGTTCAGGTTTGCACAGGGAGAAGGTGAAGAAATTGGTGGTGGGCCATTGGAGGAGGGTGTACAGAAGGAGAGAACCAGGGGGAGCCCTGCAGAGTTGTGTTCAAAGCTCTCTTCTCAATGACTTTCCTTCACCTTGCCTCAGTTTTCTCATCTGTACCCTGGGATGATGTGGGAAGTCTGTCCTCAGAGTTGTAAGGGTGTGCTGAGCAGCCTCCAAGATACCCCAGTGATCCCGGCCTCCCAGTACTCACATGCTGGTGTGGTGCCCTCCCACACTGTCATGGGGTGGTTTGCGAGACAGAGCGACGACATGTATGTCACTTTGAAGGCTACGTTATGAAAGACATTGTGGCTTCTCGGGGCACCTGGGGTGGCTCAGCTAAGCGTCTGTCTTCGGCTCAGGTCATGATCTCAGGGTCCTAGGATCAAATCCCTTGGAGCCTGCTTCTCCCTCTCTCTCTGTCCCTTCCCCTGCTTATGTTCTCTCTCTCTCAAATAAATAAAATCTTAGAAAAAATAAAAAATAAAAGACATTGTGGCTTCTGTCTTTTCTTTCTTAGATCACTGGTGCTGGGGGACACCCCAGCTGCCATGTTGTCGGGAGAGGCTCAGATGAAGAGGGACCACTGCTTCCTGCTAAAAACCACCTGAGTGATCTTGGAAGTGGCTTCTCTGGCCGCAGCCCAGCCTTCCCCTGACTGCAGCCGCAGTTGACATCTAGACTGTAAGATCTGTTACGTAATCTGCTTCTAAATTCTTGACCCATAGAAACTGTGAGGTAAGAAGTATTTATGTCTTAAGCCCCTACATTTGGGGATGATTTATTATGTGGCCATAGAGAATGGACTCGGCAAAAACACATAGCCCAGTGCCTGGCACAGGGTAGGGGCCACAGAATATGCAGCATGTGTGGGTCGAGTTCAGGAGCGAGGCTTGGGCTGGAGGAATGGATCTGGGCATCTTTTAACTGAGAGACAATAATGGAGTCTGTGGAGGTGGCTGAGCCAGTCCGCAGAGATGGTAGACAGGAGAGGATGACCTTGGCCAGAAACCTGGGCAGGAGGGGCAGGTAAAACAAGAGGGGCATCTCCGTGACTCCGAGAGGAAGAGCTGCAGAGGAAGGAGGGAAACCAGAACAGCGCCCGGGGTGAGGCTGTCTTCTGGAGGGAGTGGTCACCAGCATCAGTACAGGGAGGCCTGACGGGGCGGGGGGAGGGGGGAGATCTAAGGAGGTTCTTTTGGATTCAGCAACAAAGAGATTCCTGGTGGCCCCACAAGAGCTATTTAGGTGGAGAGATTGAGGCCAGATTGAATATTGTGGGTTGGGGTGTCAGTATAAACACTTTCCACCCCCAACTCCCAAACCAAGATGGTTTGCAGGAGAATCCTATAGAAGATCCGAAGTATAGAAAATTGCACTCTTATATAAGCTGTATAGTGAATAGACACCCATTCCTTAATTGATTTTGTGAGCTCATGTAACATTGATAGCAAAACCAGACAAGGAGAGAAGAGGGGAGGAAATTACCAGGCATATCTCGTTCAAAGATATGGAGGCAAAAACCCTAAATAAAATATTAGCAAATGCAATCCAGCACTATATTGAAAAAGATAACACATCATCAAACGTGTGTTTATTCCACGAATGCATGGGCGGTTTAATATAATAAAATCCACCATTGGATAAGGGGGAAAAAAATCTCACGTTTGATAAAATTCAGCACCCATTCCCAATAAAGCAGAATAGTGCTTCCTTACCTTCATAAAAGGTATCTATCAAAAATCTACGACAAACACTATTTTTAAGGGTAACATATTAGAGACAGTCAAGAACAAGCTAGAAATGCCCACTGTCATCATTGTTATTCAACATTGTACTGAAGATTTGAGTCAGTGCAGTAAAACAAGAACAGGAAGTAAAGGCTGGACAGGGAGAAACCAAATGTAATTACTTGCAGACTCTATGATTATTTAACAGAAAATTCAAGAGAGGCTATAAGCTTATTAGAACTAGAAAAGAGTCCAAGTTTGCTGGATAAAAGATTATTATATTAAAAAAAAAACCACATTTCAGTAATCATCAATATATCACAACATGTACATTTGAAAATATAATTTATAATAGCACTAACATTTCAAGAGATAGGAACAGTTCTGAGAAAAAAACTGACAAAATTAATTCCTTTGTTTCTAGTTGAGGAAAAGGGAAATAACTGCTTGAAGGACATCAGCAAGCTAGGGGTCAGTCCTGGATTTTCGGTGGCCCCCAGTCCTGAAGATCGGAGTGTTGGGTAATTTTGGTAGTGTTTTCCTTTTATAAAAACTAAAACTCATTATATTTTCTGATTATAAATTCAATACCAATGCATTCTAGAAAATGCAGAAAATTCAGAAGTACATAAAGAATAAACCACTAACATTCCCATCCTACTACCTAGAGAACTATGATCAATGATTTGACATATTTTCTTCAAAATTTCCATGTATGTATATTTGTGTTTTTTAAACATAAGATTAGAATTATACCACGTATACCATTTTGTGCATAGCTTAGTTTCATACACATTTCCCTGTATCCTTATCTAGTCTTTTTGAATATGATCATATAGCACTCAACCACGTTGACGAAGCATATGCCATTCATTCAACCTATCGATTTGAGTTTTCAGAGAAAAACCAAATTATCAGATTTGACTGTGATGATCATGAGGATAAAAGTTAAACCCCAGAGCCAACTCAGGCACATCCAGACATGAAAAACAGGTGAGTTCCTAAGGCCGGGGGTTATCCTGGTGGTGAAGGGGAAAGGACAAAACCAACATCATTTACCTGGTCCCGCCTGAAAGGGGTCAGAGACTTGGTTAGCAGGAGAGAAAGGGATTTGGAAGGAGGCTATGGTTGCCGACTAATTAGATCTGAGACTTTAGGTAATTCCCTAGCCTCTGCCGCCTTTGCTTCCCTAGTGGTGAGGACGATACCAGCGCCAGGCTCACCTAGGGCCAGCTTCTTCGGGCCTCAGGACCTTTGCACGGGTCATTTTCTCTGCTGAAGTCAGCTCTCCCCTTCTCCCCACCTGGCTGTCCATGTCGACCCTTCGGGCCTGGCTGCCCTTCCCTTCCCTGCTCACCAGGCCAGATGGGGTGACCTTATCACAGGGTGGCTTCCCCACGGAGGGCAAGGCCACGAGGTGCTCTGGCTACAGGCCGGGCGTCCAGGTCTTTGTGGCCACCACCTCGTGTGAGGCAGAGGCCCCTCCGCTTATTCTCGGATTCCTCCAACCATGTACCTCCCAGGACTTAGAATCACAACTTGTCATTATTTTGCAGTTTCCTTGGGTCTTGCCTCTCTTCTCCTCTCAGTAGGACCCCGTTCCGTCTTGGTGGCCGCTGTACATGGCTGGGGCCCTATACGTGTTCGTGAAACAAGAGAAACAGCTGTGAGGACCAGAGTCCGAGGACGCAGGGAAAGCTGCCTGGGGCTGGGCGGATTCCAAACTGCGGTCGGGGGCGGGACGAAGGGGCGGGTTTCTGGACCGGGCCTCGGTGTTTCGGAGGCGGAGCCTCGGGGGCGGGCCTTCGGCTTCGGGGCGGGCCTTCGGGACTGCGGCGGAGCGGGCCTGACCACTCCGCCCAGGCTGCGCGCCGCTGAGCTCCTTCGGCCTCTTGGCCCTCTGGCCTCCCGCCCGCGCCGCCGTTAGGGGGCGCCCGCGTTCGTGGCGCCGCGACTCTGCTAGGAAGGCGCCGCCTGCGCCGGGCGGCAGGAGCCGCAACTCCGGGCGCGGGCTCA